>NC_086449.1:253382697-253682697 GCF_028390025.1 Pseudophryne corroboree
TCTGTCAGCTCTTTATTGCTGCAGTAGCTCCGCGTTCACGACTGCGATCACGGCTTTTACTGAAACGGAGACACAGTTGTCTCCGTCTCAAAAAAAGAAAATTTGTCTCATCATGGGGGTTTCCTGTCTCATCATGGGGGTTTCCAGGTACTAGGAAAAACCCTGTTGCGTGCGCCACTGCATTTTCTATGCCACATTCAGATCACACTTAGCTACTTTTATTGTCTCCTCTCCAGGAAAAGCCTGGAGACGAGATGCTGCTAGCCACTTCAGGGGGCAGGCGCAAGGAAGACACGTTGCTAGGCCCCACCTCAACCACGGGAAAAATGGCGTGATTTGTGGGTCCGCAGACAGGGCACAGAGCTTAATGATGCAAATTGCGTCATTAAGCCCCACTACCTCCATATGGCGACTGCGATTACGGTGCTTTTCTCCACAACCTGACCACTTCACTAGGAAACAGGTGGGATGCGGGAAGGGTACCTACCCTTTTGGGTGTACAGGGACTAACCAAACATCCGGTAGAGAGTAGGCAAGTATGATTCAGATGGGTCTCCTGCACTTAGCATGGCATACAGTATATGTAAGTGAAAATAATGGGGAAACACAACACATTAGGGTGTACACATATAGTAGTTGCATTAGCATTCTATTTGCAATCTCTTTGCAGTCAGAGACTGCAGAAACATTCAGAACTTCGGGCGATTTAGAAACAGGCCCATTATGTATTATTAATGTTGACACCATGTTTTAACCATAAATCCAGGTGTATGAGACAACTACCTCTTTTATATTACAGGACCACCTGCTTGCATTGTGTTACATATTCAGGCCTACACGCAATTTGCCAGGTTAGAAAATTTTATGGACAACACAGAAACATTAAAATGAATTCTACAGTGATACTGAATTGTAAAATTATGTGGGTTAAGTGAGTATTATCCATCATACAGTTGTGAGTTGCTGATCTCTGAAGTCTTCATGTGAAATATGAGCAAGCAGTTTTGCATTAGTTTATCTGCAAAATATCTGCAGTTAGTGTAGATCTATGGATAAGAAGAGTTCTGTTACCATGGCAACACAAGCATACCCTGGTTACAGCACCACCTGTTCTGCTGCAGTCTTGAGACAGTTGCATGCTCTGTGCAGAGTCTAAATGAATATTCCAGCCCTTATTCTGCTGCAGTGCATAACAATAATTAATTCTGGGACTGGCCTTCAATCAGGCAATTATCTGAAATGTATTTTACAATAGAAGCATTCATGTCATGTAGCGAAGTGTGCTAAATAAACACACAGTATTACAAGAACTATTATTGTTTATTATAACGTATAAAAGAAGCTGTCACCATGAAATGCCTATGCAAGAACTATCTGTTAAAATGAAACAAATTTGCATTCTAACTTGAAATTCAGGGGCATCAACCGTATAATGTACATTCAATAAATCAGTGTTCAGATTCTTCTGATGCTCTCAATGCCAACCCAGTCTGTTGAGCCACTATAACCATCATAATATACATATCCATATATACACCAAGTTACTGACCGGATCCTTCCTTACGGGCTGTTACACCCTACCCGGTTTACACTGGATGGCAAAAAGCCGGGCAAACTTTGTCCGGCTTTTTGCCATCCGGCAGGGTCCTTCACACACAACGGCTTTGAGCCGTGTGTAATGCTGTGCGAATGCGCAGCAGTGGCGGCGGCTGAAAAAAACGTTGTGTGTGAAAGCTCCCCTTCACACACATGGTTCTCTGCCCGGCAGCCGGATCTTTCAGTGGATATTTCCGGCTGCAACCCGACAGCCGTGCCGGGGCCGTATCATGTGAAAGGACACATTGGTCTGAATATATTTCATCAGCACTGCAGCGTGAAAAAGCTGTCCGGGATTTTGCCGGGCGGTGGGAGCCGGCGCATGTGTTACAGCCCTACTTGTTTCAGAAACAAGACAGTGTCCCATACCTGATGGCTAACACCTACTGATGGCCTCAGGATTTGCAGTGTTCTTAAGGTGCGTACACACTGTATGATTTTATAATCAAAATCGTAAGAAAATACAGTGCATATCGCACCATGGGGGTCATTCAGACGCACGCTAGCTTTTTTTGCAGCTGTGCGATCGGGTCTGAACTGCCCACGTGTATGCTCCGCAATGCGCAGGACAGCGACAGATCTAACGAAGAAAGCGATCGCACCAGCTCCTGCGGCTAGCCGGGAGTTACTTTTCGCTGCCAGGGTGGCAGTGGCTTCGTGTGACGTCACGCAGCCGCTGCGCCCCCCCCCCCCCCCCCCCGCACGGTCCGGCCACGCCTGCACTGGCCGGACCGCGCCCCGAAAACGTTGGGCAAACACTGCCGTGCCACCCTCTCCCACCCAGCGACTGCCTCTACCTGTCAATCAGGCAGAGGCGATAGCTAGGCAATGACGGCCATCGCCCGTCTGGCATGCGCCGGTGCATGTGCAGTTCTCACCCGATCGCACCGCTGCGAAAAACTGCAGCGTGCGATCGGGTCGGAATAACCCCCATAGTACAGGTGCCAGGACCCAGGAACTGTACAGTACATAGTACCAGCGTCAGGGACATGGAGTGGGAGACCAGGCAGCTCCCTATCCACTACTAAACCAATCATCACCAAAGGGAAGCAAACTACTAGCAAACTGGTGAAGGCACATTATCCCAACAGAGATGTACAGAACTAATATTCTGAAGTACAGTGCCTGCTGCTCCCTACTGCTCTCTACTACACCCAGCCACACACCCAGAAAGCATGTGACATCAAGGTGGGCGGGCAGCCTAGAACTTAGTGTCAAACATGGATGCATTTCTGTATGTATAATCATCTAAATCCATTTTATGAATGCCAGTTCCGTGACTAGACATTTTAGCGCAGCATTGGCACCATCTACCCCAAATTTAAAATAGGGCCAGTGCGCGTCGTAGGAAAAAGATATAGGGGCGTGGCTTCATGGAGAAGGGGCGTGACCACAAAATAATACCAATTCATATTACGCTGCACAGTAGTCTCCATTATTCAAATTACGCCGCACAGTACTTACACACATTACACCAGGTAGAGCCCCATTTTACACATTACAGCAGGCAGAGCTCCTTTTACACATTACGGCGGGTAGAGTCCTCCTTTTTACACATTACGGCAGCAGAGTCCCCCTTTTTACACATTATAGCAGCAGAGTCCGCTTTTTACACATTACAGCAGATATAAGTATTGTTGGAATAATATCACTTACAAGTGCCTCCAGGAAGAGGAACAGGCAATGGACTGTAGTTATAGGATGCAGCAGCCAGTGGTGGGACTGAGGCAGTCGGAGGTTACAGCAGCACAGCAGTACAAGTGCACACAGCACAAATGCACAACCAAAGGTGGAGCCAAATTTAGGAGGGGGCGGGGCTTAAATAGCATCCCGCTGCTCCGGCTTCTTTACATAAAAAAGATCAGAAACACAACCCCCCGTATGGGTCGCTAGACAGACACAGCTTAGGTCGACAGTCATTAGGTCGACCATGGAAGGTTGACATGCATTAGGTCGACAGGGACAATAGGTTGACATGGTCATTAGGTTTACATGTACTAGGTCGACAGGTCAAAAGGTCGACATGAGGTTTGTGACTGTTTTTGGTGTAGTTTTCTCAGTAAAGTGATGGGGAACCCAAATTAGTGCACCGTGTCCCCTCGCATGGCTCGCTTCAGGCAAAGTGATTACCATACCAATCGTAGTCCACGTGGATCGTTAAGTATGAAAAAATCCCCAAAAATGGGGGGGGGGGGGGGGGAAATGGGAAAAACCTCATGTCGACATTCTGACCTGTCAACCCAATACATGTCGACCTAATTGCATGTCGACATAATTGCATTGTCGACCTTCAGTGGTCGACCAAATGAGTGTCGACCTAACGACCGTAACCCATCTGTGAGCAGGTCCAGCACTACCCGCTCAGCAGAGTCTGCAAAGCAGGGAGGCGCCAGGCTGGAGAGGCACTCTCCCTGCTCTGCAACCCTGCTGCTGCCGGCTGCCACTGCGCCTGTCAGACTGTATGACAGACAGCGTCTCCGGACGTCAGAATGAAGCTCCAGTCAACCCATGAATCTCCCCACCCCTCCATCCCTCCCAGTAGCACATGCAGGAGGAGTTTCACTAACAGCCCGAAACTCCGTCTACATGGGCTGTAAGAACTATCCCCTCTCTGTTGCTTTCTGTTCCTGCTGGTGATATGAAGCAAGGAACCATTTTCCCTGCAGTGCACGCGAGTTTCTGGGCCCTCCCCCTCTACAAGCTGATGTACAGGAGCTATCTGTGTTCAGGGCAGCCCGACACTCACAACAGTATATTTAACTCTTTGAAAACCTCGTTTTCAACAGTGATAGCCAGGCAGCACTGCCTCCACAATGTAAGCCGCGTCTCCCTTATCAATAGATCAATAGATCAGTGGGCGGGCGGCACTAGACTGTGACAGACTCCCTTAACCCACCTTCCCCAGTCCACCTACCTCTGATGGCACTAGAGTGCGGCGTGAATGAGACCATGTGAAGAGGAGCCCTAGGAGGCAGGACCCGCGCGGACACTTATAGGAAACACCAGTGACACACGAGGCAAGTGGGGGTTGGCATTTATTATGTGTATAAGCAAGCACCACTGTGACCATGGGCAAGTGTATAAACGGCAACAAGAAGTTTGGTAACTGCTCTTATCCAATTAGTAATGTCATCCAGTTGAATGAAAGGGAGGGGTTATTCTGAACAAGAAATATTGGTATCCCCAAGCACACTGGATGACATCAGCAACAGGATTTGATAACTACATGGTGGTAGAAATTTCAGAGATCTCAGTTGCATACATTTGTAAAGGTATAGGAAGCCCCCAGGCTGCTTCAAGGTGTCTCCGAGTACTGGGGGGTACCTAACTTCAAGTCTAAATCTGGGACGCTACACCCCATAGACCGGTAAGAGCCAGACACCCCCGGGCAGCACACCAGTGTGAGGTAAGTGAATATTAGGAAGCAGAGGCTATATATAACAGAAGATACACATGAAAAGTGTAATTAAAAGGTATATTAGTAGAAAATTGTATGAAAGTGATATATAAAGTGCTAAATTAAATGTTACAGTGTGCTACCTCGAAGCAGCCCAGCCCCACCAGTCCAGAGAGTACCACACCCCAAACTCATCATCAAACTAATAGCATATATTTGCTTGGTACTGGGGTGCTGCCCTGGGGTGTCTGACCCTTGCCGGTCTATGGGGTGTCACGCCCCAGACTTAGACTTAATGTTCAGTACCCCCAGTACTCAGAGACACCTTGAAGCGGCCAGGGGGCGTTCCATATCTTTGCAAATGTATGCAACTGAGATCTCTGAAATTTCTACCACCATGTACAGTAGTTAGCAAATCCTGTTACTGATGTCCTCCAGTGTGCTGGGGGATACCAATGTTTCTTGTTCAGAATTACCACTCCCTTTCATGCACCTGGATAACATTACTAATTGGATAAGAGCAGTTACCAAACTTCTTGTTGCTGTTCTGAGAGGCACGGATGGGATCAGCATTAGGAGGTCATGCTGGTTCCTGCAGTGCCACAGGAGAATATAGGGGTATCTCCATGTAATATTGCTCCCAATTAGTAACATTTGTGTATGTGCCAATATCATGTGGCCCTGTACCAAGCAAATATATGCTATTAGTTTTATGATGAGTTTGGGACGCAGTGCTCCCTGGACTGGTGGGGCTGGGCTGCTTCGAGGTAGCACACTGTAACATTTAATTTAGCACTTTATATATTACTTTCATACAATTTTCTACTAAAATCACTTTAATTACACTTTTCATGTGTATCTTCTTTTATATATAGCCTCTGCTACCTAATATTCACTTACACTTTAACCTCACACTGGTGTGCTGCCCTGGGGTGTCTGGCCCTTGCCGGTCTGTGGGGTGTTGCTCCCCTGACATACAGAGCCGGCCTTAGGCATAGGCAAACTAGGCAATTGCCTAGGGCATTTGGTATGCTTAGGGGCACCAAGAGGCAAGAGCTTCTGCTGATTAAAATTATATGCGGCATGCCTATATTCTGTGTGTGACTGCGGCTGTATCTGCATATGGAATGCTACGTTGCGTGTATTCCTGGAAATTACTGTAATGTAGCATTTCGTATGCAGATACAGCCACAGTCGCACACAGAATATAGGCATGCTGCATATCATTTTAATCAGCAGAAGCTGCTTGTGCATCCTAACCACATAGCAATGCAAATAAGATGCATTTTCATAAACAAAAGGCGCCAAACGTTAGCAGAGCTGCCAGCTGACTCATGCCAGGCATCTCCTGCCGAACTAGCGGTGGTGCTAGGGGGCACCAGCCAATATCTTGCCTAGGGCATCATATTGGTTAGGGCCGGCTCTGCTGACATAGACTTAATGTTAGATACCCCCAGTACTCGGCGATGCCTTGAAGTGGCCTGGGGGCTTTCCATACCTTTGCAAGTGTATGGCAAGTGTATGCAACTGAGATCTCTGAAATTTCTACCACCACGTAGTTATCAAATCCTGTTGCTGATGTCATCCAGTGTGCTTGGGGATACCAATGTTCCTTATGTGTATAAACGGCACTGATACCATGGCCATGTGTACGAGCGGCACTGATACTGTGGGCATGTGTATAAGTGGCACTGCTGTGGGCATGGGTACAAGTGGCACTGATGCTGTGGGCATGTGTATAATAGGCACTGCTATAATGGGCATTATTATGTGTATAAGCGGCACTGATACCATGGGCATGTGTATAAGCAGCCCTGATAATCTGGGCATTATTATGTGTATAAGCGGCCCTGATAATGTGGGCAAGTGTATAAGTGGCACTGCTATCATGGGCATTGTTATGTGTATGAGTGACACTGATACTGTGGGCATGTGTATAAGCGACACTGATCCTGTGGGCATTATTATGTGTATAAGCGGCATCAGTACTGTGGGCATGTGTATAAGCGACACTGATACTGTGGGCATGTGTCTAAGCAGCCCTGATGGGCATGTGTATAAGTGACACTGCAATCATGGGCATTATTATGTGTATAAGCGGCACTGATACTGTGGGCAAGTGTATAAGCAGCACTGCCATCATGGGCATTATTATGTGTATAAGCGGCACTGATACTGTGGGCAAGTGTATAAGCAGCACTGCCATCATGGGCATTATTATGTGTATAAGCGGCTTCTGATACTGTGGGCAAGTGTATTATCAGCATTGCCATCATGGGCATTATTATGTGTATAAGCGGCTTCTGATACTGTGGGCAAGTGTATAAGCAGCACTGCCATCATGGGCATTATTATGTGTATAGGCGGCTTCTGATACTGTGCGCAAGTGTATAAGCAGCACTGCCATCATGGGCATTATTATGTGTATAAGCGACACTGATACCTTGGCCATATGAATTAATATCACTGATACCGTGGCCATGTGTACAAGTGGCACTGATGCTGTGGTCATGAGTATAAGTGTCACGGATGCTGTGGGCATGTGTATAATCGGTACTGCCATCATGGGCATTATTATGTGTATAAGCGGCACTGATACCGTGGGCATGTGTATAAGTGGCACTGATAATGTGGGCATTTTTATGTGTATTAGCGGCCCTGATACTGTGGGCATGTGTATAAGCAGTACTGCTATCATGGGCATTATTATGTGTATAAGCGGCACCGATACTGTGGGCATGTATAAGCGACACTGATACTGTGGGCATGTGTATAAGCGGCACTGCTATTATGGGCAGTATTATGTGTGTAAGCAGAACTGCTACCCAGGACATTATTATGTGTATAGACGCCACTGCTACCGTGGGCATGTGTATAAGCGGCACTGATATTGTGTGGCCACGCTATTCCTTGTGAAACTACACCTGTCGGTTGTGGCACGTGCCTTCGGCGCGTGACTGTTCCTTTAGACAATATGGGGGTTAGAACACAATTTTGTAGTTTGCAGAGAGCGCTGAATACCCTACTATCGGCCCTGGCACCACCTAATGGAAGGGGAATAGGTGGTGAGGGGAATGAGTTCCACCACCTTTCCAGGACCACTTTAAGCCCTGAAGAAGGGGCACTACTGTGTCGTAAAATGGTGTAATATGAATCAAGAGCACTGCGTGCGGTATAATGTGAACATGATTGTGCTACTGTGTGACGTAAGTAAATTAGGGGAACAATTGTGTGGGCACACCACTTCTTTGTGAGACCACACCCCTTTTTGCTGCATGCTCCTTCGTTGCGCGCTGTCCCTCTATTATGTATGGGGGAGAGGGCGCAAATGTATAGTTTGCAGGAAGGCGCCAAACACCCTAGCACCGGCCCTGTCTGTGAATATGTAAGTATGTGTGAGTGAGTGTGTGTGTGTGTGTGTGTGTGTGTGTGTGTGTGTGTGTGTGTGTGTGTGTGTGTGTGTGGGACCACCCTGTGTGTGTGACCCCCCCCTCCTCCTTGGAGCCGACCACTGGGATAACTACTGTACATCTCCCAGCAGCCCTAGGGTCTTCCAGCAGTCTCGTCTCCAGTCAGAAGATGGAGGAGAAAGTACTGGGAGCCGCAGAGACAACTGGAGACCCCAGGAGATGTACGCATGTTTTTTTACCTCACTGAATTCCCCCCATAGTGTAAATGCCCCCTATTAGTGCAGCAAATTTACTAAAATTAATGTTCAGTATGAAAATGGCAGCAGAAGAAATTCAGCACCAGCATCAGAAGAAACAAGATGAACAGCACAGAGGCAATCCGAAATGAAGAAACATGCCATAAAAGTACCACTGGTAATCTATCGCAAATGTTTTTCCCACGCTGACCCCTTGTGATTGGTTGTCTGGTAAATGGTAACAGACAGCTTTAGTAATTTTACTCTGGTTGATTAGAATATGCTACTGGGTAATTTTTAGATGGGGACTGTGTATTTTTCTCCCCAATTTGCACAACCATGGGGGTCATTCCAAGTTGATCGCACGTAGCAACTTTTTGCTGCCCGTGCGATCAACTAGACGCCGCCTATGGGGGAGTGTATTTCTGCATAGCAGGGCTGCAAACGCTTGTGCAGCCATGCTATGCAAAAAAAGTTTTTTGTAGAGGAAGACCAGGGTCAGACTTATTTACCCTGTGCGATCGATCCAGCGCTGCAAGTCCCGGAATTGACGTCAGACATCCGCCCTCCAAATTCCTGGACACGCCTGCGTTGGACTCACCACTCCCCAAAAACCGTGAGTTGCCGCCCGGTTCCTTCTATCAATCTTCTTGTGGTCACCGCTGCGACCGTGGCAACGACGCGCCTGCGTAATGCGATCGCCACGGATGCGCAGTTCCGACCCGATCGCATAGCTGCGACGAAGTGCAGCGTGCGATCGGGTCGGAATGACCCCCCTTGTTAATTACAATGGCACCAACAGCTCAAAGAGATTAAAAGAGCCCGTTTCAGAAAAAGGGTGTGCACTACTTTCCTATATAGAGGTATCAGCCCTGCCTTGGGCTGGTCATCACTATGGCAGGGGGATATTACACTTGTGGCCTCCCAGTTACAGTGGAAGCCAGCTTGGTACTGGAACCAATTTTTGAAATCATTTCTTATTGTACACTGCAAAAAAAGTGTGCTTTGTAAATTAGATTTAATATGTAGGCATTATTAAAAGAACATGCAAACCGGATATGTTTATTTAACCAATTGAAACCAGTACACATGTTGATGTACAGTGCCAAAGTAAGACATGGAAATTGCCATCGTCAGATGCAGCACATGTAACTCCAAATATCCTAATTTAAATGCATGGACATTTTTATTACAGCTATTATTACAGTTAGAGAAACTTGTATCTTTTAGCTATGTTCTTACTTAAGTAACCCCATTTCAGTGAAGCTGCCATGTAATTTATGTGTTACTGCTAGATGGCAGTAGAGCACCTTACATAAAGCTGGAAAGTATTAACTCATCAGCCTCCTCTGTCAGGCTTTGGCCAAGAATCTGAGACAATAACTCATCATGATTGGAGCATAATACAATTATAAGCTAGAGGTTATGGCGATAAAAACAACCCTCCTTTCTTAAGCAGAAAGAAAAACATGTTTGTGATCTATTACACCTTTAAAACATAGCGCCATTCCTGCCATGATGTGTAACAAAACAGGGATGGGGATAAAATTACACAAGTTTAATTAGACAACAGAAAAGCTGAGCACAAGCTTGTTCATGTTTGTGCTTAGCAACTAGCAGAGTTTAGCAGCAACAGGTTTAGGAACTGCATCTGTTTGCTATATTCTTAGTACATAGCCACGATATTTGCAAAAAATAACCAATATAACGGCAACAGCATTTTCTTTCTGTAGTATTTTTTTTTAACCACTTAAAGTTATAATATACGGTAGATTAGTCTGTTTAGGCCTCACAATCTCTAGTACCACTGTAAGGGTGGTCTTCAGGTTGCCGGCGGCTGGGCTCCCGACGACCACCATACCGGCGCCGGAATCCTCGTCCGCCGGCATACCGACAGCTTTTCTCCCTTTTGGGGGTCATGACCCCCCTGGAGGGAGAATAGATAGCGTGGTAGCGCGACACCGTGCCCGCAGCGTGGCAAGCGCAGTGATCCCGCCAGGGCCTCATTTGCGCTCGCCCAGCTGTCGGTATGCCGGCGGTCGGGATTCCGGCGCCGGTATGCTGGCCACCGGGAGCAAGGCCTGCCGGCATCACATACTACACCCCTACTGTTATCTTCTGCACACAGAAAGTCCATGCCACAATGTGCGCTATAATATAAAGACTTACGTACTCGCAGGAAGCACACATTCCTCCTTATGCCTGACAAGGCCAAAACCCCAAGGATTCCTCTATCCTTTAGACTAAGTAGTTCCCCATTACTCTGCCATAAGATCAATATGTGCCTAATTCAGAGTTGATCGCAGCAGCAAATTTGTTAGCAGTTGGGCAAAACCATGTGCACTGCAAGGGGGGGGGGGGGCAGATATAACATGTGCAGAGAGAGTTAGATTTGGGTGAGGTGTGTTCAAACTGAAATCTAAATTGCAGTGTAAAAATAGAGCCGCCAGTATTTACCCTGCACAGAAACAATATAACCCACCCAAATCTAACTCTCTTTTATATCTGCAGTGCACATGGGTTTTGCCCAACTGCTAACAAATTTGCTGCTGCAATCAACTCTGAATTACCCCCTATGTTCGAAAAGCAAGACCATCCAAAGCCGCACCACTTGTCAACGTGTGGGATGCAATTGTCTCATCTTCCTATCCATGCTGCAATATACTGCTATACTATGGGCATGATTCTTACTTGGCCGCAGCTCTGTATACAGCAGCAAACAGTGAGTTGTAGCAGACAGCACATGCGAAGAAGCACATTTATTAATTTTTGCATATTTCCAGGTCAGAGGCAGATTAACAGAGGAGGGGCTCCATACAGACTCTGTGCAGGCATCCTCCCCTCTACTGCACTTAAACTCTGGGATTGTGCCAGAGTCTACTGCGCATGTGCAGGTCTCCGGAAGCATGACTCCCACCATGTTTCGATGATGTATCATTACTGTGCATGCGTGTTGTCAATTTTCCTGGTGAATTTTGCCATGGCTGCAGTGCCGATGGGGGTCTCAGGAAAAGTAATCAAACATGGGTCAGTGTGTGCGGCGTGGCCCCCCTTGACAGACTGAACCCATTATAGATGCACCAATGCTCCAGGTGGTTCTAGTTCAGTTTTATGTTGGCCAGATTTAGACTTGTGTGAAATGGGCATTTGTGGTTGCACACAAGAGATCTGTCTCGTCTGAGTATCATGGGAGCGGTGTGGGCAAGTAGCTATAGTTCTGCACTTTTCTTAGTCACACATGCAGCGAAGTGAATCTTATTTCTAACTGATTTGTTGCATCCAGCATGGGGCAGGTGCAGGTGGCGTTACTAATGACCATGGTTGTGGCTAAGGATGGAGAAACAGCAAGCAGTGCAACTTCCAGCTTGAAACCCTATGGGAACTTTCATTAGCCATGCAGATACTTGCATTAGCTTAAGGTAGTAAATCTGACTGCCATGGCCATCGGCACTTACACTTTGTGGTATATCTACTAAAGCGTTGGTTTGTAGAAGTTGCATTGTTGCCCATAGCAACGAATCAGATGCTACTAATCATTTATCTAGCACCTTCTAAAAGATAAGAGATAGAATCTGATTGGTTGCCACGGGCAACATCTCCATTTCTAAAAACCCGTACATTAGTAAATATATCCATTCATGTATGACTCACAATCAGGCCCGATAAGTGCAGGTTTTACCTCCTCCCCTCACCTACATCCATGATGGTCACATGATGTCAGAGTAAAATGAGAGGTTGAGTATTACTGTATGCTGGGAATATTCAAAAGTTGTCATCTCACTGTGGTTGCCATGGTAATTTAATGACATTTAAATCTGTAAATCATTAATACTAACATGAATATGATCTCTACGGAAAAAAATATATGATACAAGCAAACTGATTGTATTATAGTAAAGTAGCACACCTTATTTTAATAGCATTTGCACTAAATGTGCATTTGCACTATGTTTAAGTGAAAACGTGACTTATGTATAAGAAAACAATAATATTTTCAAACCTTTGACATCTGGAGAAAAATGAGCAAGATGTCTTGTCACAAAGAGCTTCAGCTGCTCATCTAGATCACAGGATTCAAGACTAATATTCCATGAGCGAATTCCTGTAAAGCAAATACCAATATGTTATTTAATATAATATGTCATTTTCTATCTGCCTAGACTGCATAGAAAAGTATCTTAATATATTTACAAATATTTACAGTATGTGGCCCTCAGCTTCCTTAAAACCGTAAAACATAAATAGCATAGGTAGTAAAATATATATGTGGTCTATTACATAAAACTCGTGGATATCACCACTGTAGGATAAGCGTTTATGACTTGATCTTTCAGTCCTTCCTGCAGACAAGTTACAGCAACTGGGTACTCAACATTCTGCTCAACCAAACTCAACAGGTTATGTTTTAAGGAATATCTCTGAATTGGGTAATGCCACCCCCCTCTCCAAATGTAAATTAAAATGATAAAAGCATAAACGTCCATCCAAAACGTCCATCCAAAAAAAGGGGTGGATGTAATTCACATGTCCGTGGTAAAAGGAGTTGTGCTTCCCCTCCAGTTTCCAGCCCTGAATGGCCCTCTCCTCACTGAGGTAGGAGGCACGGGGCGATCATCTGAGTTAGGCAAGTCAAACCTCATCAGGTGGGATGCGCAATGCGGTGGTGGGAATTGTCTAATAATATAATCTCTACAGGACAGCTATGTACTAAACGCACTTTGCTAGAAACTTTAGCAAATGAAAGATTAAATATAACATAAGGGATACATTTGCAAAATAGACCTTTCAGCTGTGTTTTTCACACGCAACAAAATCCCTTAATAATTAGGTATACTATTTGTTTTCAATAATCAATCAATTATTATTAATTTGTAACCTGTTACAAATAAAATGTCTTCAATAAGAGAGTTTTGTTTCTTTACTGAAATGCATGATTTTGGATGCATACATTTAGCTAAAGGGGCTGATTGTTACCTATCTCGCCGGCTTGCAAGGCATGATAGCTACGAGGGAACTATTGTAGATGACTTTTGGCAGTGACAGAAGGGTAATTAGTGCAATCATCAGCTCTCAGTCACAGTACATAACGCCTAAAGTATGTGGCTATCACTATGGTACCGTTACTTGGTACCAAGGGCTCATATCAGCAGTCCCACAATTGACTGTAATTCAAAGCTTTGGCAGAGGAATTAGTCTGTTGCAGGAGGATGCTGCTGACTCATGGGCTGCTATCTCAGAAATGATTCTATTACATGTAGCTACAGTATAAATTCTGTATATAGTGCTGCTGTACCAAGAACCATACAGTAGCTGCCCCTGGGCCAGCTCATAAAAAACTACAATCTGCTGAATGCAGGGAATTTCTTTCGCTGCAATAGGGAACTCGGGACTGACTTCCATGAGCAGCACTAATACACAAATTACATATTACTACACTGCTAATTGTGCACATTACTGATCTGTATGCAACCAAGCTGGCACATATTGTGTAAGCAGAGATAATCACCATTACAAAGGAATAATCTGCCAAGTGGGTGACCAGTAACTAGTTTCGTATATGTCTGTAACTGGCACTGCAATCTTGCAAAGCCAATACGGCAATAGTGCCAGTCTTATATTTAGTAGAGATGAGCGCCTGAAATTTTTCGGGTTTTGTGTTTTGGTTTTGGGTTCGGTTCCGCGGCCGTGTTTTGGGTTCGAACGCGTTTTGGCAAAACCTCACCGAATTTTTTTTGTCGGATTCGGGTGTGTTTTGGATTCGGGTGTTTTTTTCAAAAAACACTAAAAAACAGCTTAAATCATAGAATTTGGGGGTCATTTTGATCCCAAAGTATTATTAACCTCAAAAACCATAATTTACACTCATTTTCAGTCTATTCTGAATACCTCACACCTCACAATATTATTTTTAGTCCTAAAATTTGCACCGAGGTCGCTGTGTGAGTAAGATTAGCGACCCTAGTGGCCGACACAAACACCGGGCCCATCTAGGAGTGGCACTGCAGTGTCACGCAGGATGGCCCTTCCAAAAAACCCTCCCCAAACAGCACATGACGCAAAGAAAAAAAGAGGCGCAATGAGGTAGCTGTGTGAGTAAGATTAGCGACCCTAGTGGCCGACACAAACACCGGGCCCATCTAGGAGTGGCACTGCAGTGTCACGCAGGATGTCCCTTCCAAAAAACCCTCCCCAAACAGCACATGACGCAAAGAAAAAAAGAGGCGCAATGAGGTAGCTGTGTGAGTAAGATTAGCGACCCTAGTGGCCGACACAAACACCGGGCCCATCTAGGAGTGGCACTGCAGTGTCACGCAGGATGTCCCTTCCAAAAAACCCTCCCCAAACAGCACATGACGCAAAGAAAAAAAGAGGCGCAATGAGGTAGCTGACTGTGTGAGTAAGATTAGCGACCCTAGTGGCCGACACAAACACCGGGCCCATTTAGGAGTGGCACTGCAGTGTCACACAGGATGTCCCTTCCAAAAAACCCTCCCCAATCAGCACATGATGCAAAGAAAAAGAAAAGAAAAAAGAGGTGCAAGATGGAATTGTCCTTGGGCCCTCCCACCCACCCTTATGTTGTATAAACAAAACAGGACATGCACACTTTAACCAACCCATCATTTCAGTGACAGGGTCTGCCACACGACTGTGACTGATATGACGGGTTGGTTTGGACCCCCCCCAAAAAAGAAGCAATTAATCTCTCCTTGCACAAACTGGCTCTACAGAGGCAAGATGTCCACCTCATCATCACCCTCCGATATATCACCGTGTACATCCCCCTCCTCACAGATTATCAATTCGTCCCCACTGGAATCCACCATCTCAGCTCCCTGTGTACTTTGTGGAGGCAATTGCTGCTGGTCAATGTCTCCGCAGAGGAATTGATTATAATTCATTTTAATGAACATCATCTTCTCCACATTTTCTGGATGTAACCTCGTACGCCGATTGCTGACAAGGTGAGCGGCGGCACTAAACACTCTTTCGGAGTACACACTTGTGGGAGGGCAACTTAGGTAGAATAAAGCCAGTTTGTGCAAGGGCCTCCAAATTGCCTCTTTTTCCTGCCAGTATAAGTACGGACTGTGTGACGTGCCTACTTGGATGCGGTCACTCATATAATCCTCCACCATTCTATCAATGTTGAGAGAATCATATGCAGTGACAGTAGACGACATGTCCGTAATCGTTGTCAGGTCCTTCAGTCCGGACCAGATGTCAGCATCAGCAGTCGCTCCAGACTGCCCTGCATCACCGCCAGCGGGTGGGCTCGGAATTCTGAGCCTTTTCCTCGCACCCCCAGTTGCGGGAGAATGTGAAGGAGGAGATGTTGACAGGTCGCGTTCCGCTTGACTTGACAATTTTGTCACCAGCAGGTCTTTCAACCCCAGCAGACTTGTGTCTGCCGGAAAGAGAGATCCAAGGTAGGCTTTAAATCTAGGATCGAGCACGGTGGCCAAAATGTAGTGCTCTGATTTCAACAGATTGACCACCCGTGAATCCTTGTTAAGCGAATTAAGGGCTCCATCCACAAGTCCCACATGCCTAGCGGAATCGCTCCGTGTTAGCTCCTCCTTCAATGTCTCCAGCTTCTTCTGCAAAAGCCTGATGAGGGGAATGACCTGACTCAGGCTGGCAGTGTCTGAACTGACTTCACGTGTGGCAAGTTCAAAGGGCATCAGAACCTTGCACAACGTTGAAATCATTCTCCACTGCGCTTGAGACAGGTGCATTCCACCTACTATATCGTGCTCAATTGTATAGGCTTGAATGGCCTTTTGCTGCTCCTCCAACCTCTGAAGCATATAGAGGGTTGAATTCCACCTCGTTACCACTTCTTGCTTCAGATGATGGCAGGGCAGGTTCAGTAGTTTTTGGTGGTGCTCCAGTCTTCTGTACGTGGTGCCTGTACGCCGAAAGTGTCCCGCAATTCTTCTGGCCACCGACAGCATCTCTTGCACGCCCCTGTCGTTTTTTAAAAAATTCTGCACCACCAAATTCAAGGTATGTGCAAAACATGGGACGTGCTGGAATTTGCCCATATTTAATGCACACACAATATTGCTGGCGTTGTCCGATGCCACAAATCCACAGGAGAGTCCAATTGGGGTAAGCCATTCCGCGATGATCTTCCTCAGTTGCCGTAAGAGGTTTTCAGCTGTGTGCGTATTCTGGAAAGCGGTGATACAAAGCGTAGCCTGCCTAGGAAAGAGTTGGCGTTTGCGAGATGCTGCTACTGGTGCCGCCGCTGCTGTTCTTGCGGCGGGAGTCCATACATCTACCCAGTGGGCTGTCACAGTCATATAGTCCTGACCCTGCCCTGCTCCACTTGTCCACATGTCCGTGGTTAAGTGGACATTGGGTACAACTGCATTTTTTAGGACACTGGTGAGTCTTTTTCTGACGTCCGTGTACATTCTCGGTATCGCCTGCCTAGAGAAGTGGAACCTAGATGGTATTTGGTAACGGGGGCACACTGCCTCAATAAATTGTCTAGTTCCCTGTGAACTAACGGCGGATACCGGACGCACGTCTAACACCAACATAGTTGTCAAGGCCTCAGTTATCCGCTTTGCAGCAGGATGACTGCTGTGATATTTCATCTTCCTCGCAAAGGACTGTTGAACAGTCAATTGCTTACTGGAAGTAGTACAAGTGGGCTTACGACTTCCCCTCTGGGATGACCATCGACTCCCAGCAGCAACAACAGCAGCGCCAGCAGCAGTAGGCGTTACACGCAAGGATGCATCGGAGGAATCCCAGGCAGGAGAGGAATCGTCAGAATTGCCAGTGACATGGCCTGCAGGACTATTGGCATTCCTGGGGAAGGAGGAAATTGACACTGAGGGAGTTGGTGGGGTGGTTTGCGTGAGCTTGGTTACAAGAGGAAGGGATTTACTGGTCAGTGGACTGCTTCCGCTGTCACCCAAAGTTTTTGAACTTGTCACTGACTTATTATGAATGCGCTGCAGGTGACGTATAAGGGAGGATGTTCCGAGGTGGTTAACGTCCTTACCCCTACTTATTACAGCTTGACAAAGGGAACACACGGCTTGACACCTGTTGTCCGCATTTCTGGTGAAATACCTCCACACCGAAGAGCTGATTTTTTTGGTATTTTCACCTGGCATGTCAACGGCCATATTCCTCCCACGGACAACAGGTGTCTCCCCGGGTGCCTGACTTAAACAAACCACCTCACCATCAGAATCCTCCTGGTCAATTTCCTCCCCAGCGCCAGCAACACCCATATCCTCCTCATCCTGGTGTACTTCAACACTGACATCTTCAATCTGACTATCAGGAACTGGACTGCGGGTGCTCCTTCCAGCACTTGCAGGGGGCGTGCAAATGGTGGAAGGCGCATGCTCTTCACGTCCAGTGTTGGGAAGGTCAGGCATCGCAACCGACACAATTGGACTCTCCTTGTGGATTTGGGATTTCGAAGAATGCACAGTTCTTTGCTGTGCTGCTTTTGCCAGCTTGAGTCTTTTCATTTTTCTAGCGAGAGGCTGAGTGCTTCCATCCTCATGTGAAGCTGAACCACTAGCCATGAACATAGGCCAGGGCCTCAGCCGTTCCTTGCCACTCCGTGTCGTAAATGGCATATTGGCAAGTTTACGCTTCTCCTCCGACAATTTTATTTTAGGTTTTGGAGTCCTTTTTTTTCTGATATTTGGTGTTTTGGATTTGACATGCTCTGTACTATGACATTGGGCATCGGCCTTGGCAGACGACGTTGCTGGCATTTCATCGTCTCGGCCATGACTAGTGGCAGCAGCTTCAGCACGAGGTGGAAGTGGATCTTGATCTTTCCCTAATTTTGGAACCTCAACATTTTTGTTCTCCATATTTTAATAGGCACAACTAAAAGGCACCTCAGGTAAACAATGGAGATGGATACTAGTATACAATTATGGACTGCCTGCCGAGTGCAGACACAGAGGTAGCCACAGCCGTGAACTACCGTACTGTACTGTGTCTGCTGCTAATATAGACTGGTTGATAAAGAGATGTCTATGTAACTATGTATGTATAAAGAAGAAAGAAAAAAAAAACACGGTTAGGTGGTATACAATTATGGACGGACTGCCTGCCGAGTGCAGACACAGAGGTAGCCACAGCCGTGAACTACCGTACTGTACTGTGTCTGCTGCTAATAATATAGACTGGTTGATAAAGAGATGTCGTAGTAGTATGTATGTATAAAGAAGAAAGAAAAAAAAACCACGGTTAGGTGGTATACAATTATGGACGGACTGCCTGCCGAGTGCAGACACAGAGGTAGCCACAGCCGTGAACTACCGTACTGTACTGTGTCTGCTGCTAATATAGACTGGTTGATAAAGAGATGTCTATGTAACTATGTATGTATAAAGAAGAAAGAAAAAAAAACCACGGTTAGGTGGTATACAATTATGGACGGACTGCCTGCCGAGTGCAGACACAGAGGTAGCCACAGCCGTGAACTACCGTACTGTACTGTGTCTGCTGCTAATATAGACTGGTTGATAAAGAGATGTCTATGTAACTATGTATGTATAAAGAAGAAAGAAAAAAAAAACACGGTTAGGTGGTATACAATTATGGTCGGACTGCCTGCCGAGTGCAGACACAGAGGTAGCCACAGCCGTGAACTACCGTACTGTACTGTGTCTGCTGCTAATATAGACTGGTTGATAAAGAGATGTCGTAGTAGTATGTATGTATAAAGAAGAAAAAAAAACCACGGTTAGGTGGTATACAATTATGGACGGACTGCCTGCCGAGTGCAGACACAGAGGTAGCCATAGCCGTGAACTACCGTACTGTGTCTGCTGCGACTGGATGATAAATGATATAAAAAATATATATATATCACTACTGCAGCCGGACAGGTATATATTATATATTATATAATGACGGACCTGCTGGACACTGTCTGTCAGCAGAATGAGTTTTATTTTTATAGAATAAAAAAAACAACAACACACAAGTGAAGTCACACGACGAGTGTTTAACTTTTTCAGGCAATCACAATATAAGTATACTACTAACTATACTGGTGGTCAGTGTGGTCAGGTCACTGGTCAGTCACACTGGCAGTGGCACTCCTGCAGCAAAAGTGTGCACTGTTTAATTTTAATATAATATTATGTACTCCTGGCTCCTGCTATAACCTATAACTGGCACTGCAGTGCTCCCCAGTCTCCCCCACAATTATAAGCTGTGTGAGCTGAGCAGTCAGACAGATATATAATATATATAGATGATGCAGCACACTGGGCTGAGCCTGAGCAGTGCACACAGATATGGTATGTGACTGAGTCACTGTGTGTATCGCTTTTTTCAGGCAGAGAACGGATATATTAAATAAACTGCACTGTCTGGTGGTCACTCACTATATAATATTATGTACTCCTGGCTCCTGCTATAACCTATAACTGGCACTGCAGTGCTCCCCAGTCTCCCCCACAATTATAAGCTGTGTGAGCTGAGCAGTCAGACAGATATATAATATATATAGATGATGCAGCACACTGGGCTGAGCCTGAGCAGTGCACACAGATATGGTATGTGACTGAGTCACTGTGTGTATCGCTTTTTTCAGGCAGAGAACGGATATATTAAATAAACTGCACTGTCTGGTGGTCACTCACTAGTAAACTCTCTGCACTCTCTACACTTCTACAGTACTCCTCCTAGTCCTAAGCTCCAGTAAATCTCTCTCTCTTATAATCTAAATGGAGAGGACGCCAGCCACGTCCTCTCACTATCAATCTCAATGCACGTGTGAAAATGGCGGCGACGCGCGGCTCCTTATATAGAATCCGAGTCTCGCGAGAATCCGACAGCGTCATGATGACGTTCGGGCGCGCTCGGGTTAACCGAGCAAGGCGGGAGGATCCGAGTCTGCTCGGACCCGTGAAAAAAACCATGAAGTTCGGGCGGGTTCGGATTCAGAGAAACCGAACCCGCTCATCTCTAATATTTAGTATATTAGATTGTTGGGCCTCAGCAAATGTTCAGTTATAGCAAATAATCTAATACCAAGAAGGCCATTTTTCTGTCGGGTAACACTGTTTGCTCTCCATGGGCCTTATTCAGGTTTGTTAGCAAACCAAAAAAGCATACTAATGGGCAAAACCATGTTACACTGTAGGTGGGGCAGATGTAACATGTGTAGAGAGAGTTAGATTTGGATGGGGTGTGTTCCGCACTGTGGGTCTGATTCACGATTGTATGGAATTGCACAGCCGCAAGGTAGCGGATGTGCAAATCCGTATCATTAAAATGCAAATGCAGTAGGAGGCGTCTA
Organism: Pseudophryne corroboree; assembly: GCF_028390025.1. Lineage (NCBI taxonomy): Eukaryota > Metazoa > Chordata > Amphibia > Anura > Myobatrachidae > Pseudophryne > Pseudophryne corroboree. The sequence continues at coordinate 253,403,641 of NC_086449.1, forward strand.
TAGGAGATAGACGCCTCCTGCTTGCATTGGCCAGGATCTGAGTGCTGGTTCTCCAAGGCATCGACCAGCCTGCGTAAGCTGATTCTTACTCAGGCTGGCCATTGGATCCGGACACCCGAGACCAGGAAGTCTGTGTCTGAGGATGCAGACCCTGGACCCATCACTCCTTCAAAACGGAGTGATGCACCTCCATTTTAAAGAACAGTTGCCATCCCCCAAATGCCGCCATATGTGAACCATACTGCACCTGACAGGTCTGTGAGCGATATCGCAATATCTGTTCTGCACATTCGCAGAATGGGTCTTCCGTCTGCACAGACCCCAAACATCATATTTGTGCGCACATCATTGGGTATTTGTAGATCTGAATCTGCAGAATTTCTACAGCTGCAGCTGCTGTTAGAATGGATTGGAACATTTAAGTCCAAATTCGACTTTTGAAACAAACTACATATTAATGTTAAATACAGAGCTAGTACTACGGACATTTACCAGGTCGCTAGGTATCTCCCCTCCTGGGACCACGTGCCCATGACTGCACATGTCAGGGACAGAAATCTGACAGAATTATATTATACATTAGATACATTTTTATAAAAACAGTTTTGAAAACTTTGCTTGTCTCTATAAATATATATTTCATACAGCAGTTAAAGAATACCTGCAGTTTTGATTCCCATTTGCTATATTTATGCAGAGGCGTCACCGGTATGGTGACACCCGGTGCGCGCTCGTGGCAAAAAGGGGGAGTGGCCATAAAAGGGGGCATGGCCTCACATAATAATCACTCCGAGGGCGGGCTCACAGTAAAGGGGGCGTGTCTGTACATAAATGGGTGTGGTCTTGTGGGATTTTCACTCCAGGGGCGTGGCCATCATCTACAGAGATGCCAGGCTGTACTGGGCTGCCCCTGGAGACTGTCTCCCAGCGCTGTTGGCTCCTCTTCTATGACAGCGACGGGTGCTGTAGCGCACCTGGCTCCTGTCACTGCGGAGGAGCCCACATTTTGGTGTCACCACTTCCAGGCGTCACACCTGGGTGCGGGCCACACCCCCAGTACCCGCCTTGTGATGCCTCTGTATCTATTGGGGAGATTTATCAAGCCTTGAAGAAGAAAAAAAAAGTGGAAACATTTCCCAAAGCAGCCTATCAGCATCTGTCATTTATCTAACATAGAGGGTAATTCCAAGTTGATCGCAGCAGGAATTTATTTAGCAGTTGGGCAAAACAATGGAGGTCATTCCGAGTTGTTCGCTCGCAAGGCGATTTTAGCAGAGTTGCTCACGCTAAGCCGCCGCCTACTGGGAGTGAATCTTAGCATCTTAAAATTGCGAACGACGTATTCGCAATTTTGCGATTACAAACTTCTTAGCAGTTTCAGAGTAGCTTCAGACTTACTCGGCATCTGCGATCAGTTCAGTGCTTGTCGTTCCTGGTTTGACGTCACAAACACACCCAGCGTTCGCCCAGACACTCCCCCGTTTCTCCAGCCACTCCTGCGTTTTTTCCGGAAACGGTAGCGTTTTTTCCCACACGCCCATAAAACGGCCTGTTTCCGCCCAGAAACACCCATTTCCTGTCAATCACACTACGATCGCCTGAGCGAAGAAAAAGCCGTGAGTAAAAATCCTAACTTCATAGCAAATTTACTTGGCGCAGTCGCAGTGCGGACATTGCGCATGCGCACTAAGCGGAAAATCGCTGCGATGCGATGAAATTTACCGAGCGAACAACTCGGAATGAGGGCCAATGTGCACTGCAGGGGAGGCAGATATAACATGTGCAGAAAGAGTTAGATTTTGGGTGGGTTATTTTATTTCTGTGCAGGGTAAATACTGGCTGCTTTATTTTTACACTGCAATTTAGATTGCAGATTGAACACACCACACCCAAATCTAACTCTCTCTGCACATGTTATATCTGTCCCCCCTGCAGTGCACATGGTTTTGCCCAACTGCTAACAAAAATCCTGCTGCGATCAACTCAGAATTACCCCCATAGTCTTTGTAATGACAGATGCTGATAGGTTGCTTTAATCAATTTATGCACTTTTTCTCTCTTCACGGCTTGGTACATCCCGCCTTTAATGGGATAAATGCCCCACTAGTCAACTGTGTTGCTCAAAATTAAGGGAAAAAAATGTATTGTGTGTTCTACAATGCGTTCATCTAAAGTTTACTGTATCCCAACAGTTTACTGTATCCTGAAATTTTACTGCACATTTACTGTATACCAAAGGTGTAAACCTTTCGATACATTAAACGTCTGGGATACAGTATTTAGAAATAATTTTGTATTAACTGGATTTAGGGCAGGAAAAAATTGGCAAGGACTTTACTGCAATTTACAACCCAAAGGAAAAAAACACACACCCCCCTCCCCGCTTTCCCCCTCCCACACACACACACACACACACACACACACACACACACACACACACACACCCCCTATTGATTGACACTTGAACCATCAAAATCGATGTTGTAATTGCGGAGTATTTGCTCTCACAAAAAAATAAAAGAATTGCTTAGCCGATAAAATGTACAGATGAATGTTTTTATACATACTGTGTATGTACATAATAATACCGGTATTTTCCTAGAAATGCTATTAAAATCGCAAAGGTCGGCTCTCCCGATAAGAGCTGCCCTCTGCTATACAAGGACTTCCGAGTGACTCATGCGGTGCGGTGGGGAGGGGGGGGGGGGGGGTTGCTGGGAGGGATCCCATTGGATCCCTCTCAGGGACAATGGGAAAAGGTGCCCATAGGCTTCTATTGGGTAATGGTGGGTCCAAACTTCGTAATAAATTGCATTCTGGAATTTGGTGCATATGGGAATGTGGCCAAAACTCATAAAACAGAATTTTTACAGTTTTGGTCGTATTTTCTTTAGAACCTCCCTCCCTAAATCAGATAATAATTGTCTAAGAACCCAATAAACAAGGAGAGGGACTAAAAAATGTCCGCTATCCCAAGAAAATGTTGACTGTAGACAGAATTTTTTTTTATATTTGTATTCTTAGATATATAATACTGTCTTATTGTATAAGCAGTAGTTATATGTGTATTGCTCTACTTACATAACACTGCCATCTACTGTCTAAAGATATTATTGCATCATTATTCATTGACATTGAATTTAAAACCTACAAAAGACTGCCATTGTTTAGACTTCTCTATTGAGTGATGAAAAGCTGTGCCAATTCTTTCCCATTAAGATTTTAGGGTGCATGTTTACACTTGAGGGCTGCTCACTGAATATGGGTTCTTAATGCGCTGAATCAAGTGAATCATTTAATTGTGTATTCATTTAACTGGAACTAAGTAAATATATTTTTTTGTAGTGTTAATAAATCTTTTTCTTATACATATTTTATCAGTCTCCTTTGTAATAATATTTAAAAATTGTGCTCTTGGAAACTTAATACAAGCTGGTAGTTTGAACAGGGTTGTTTTTATTAAATCTGTTCAGATAAGGAATGCTTTTAGGTATCAATATTATTATGACTTATACCATTGAACTCTGTTGCTATCAATATTGCAGTTTACAATGTGTCTTTCTTTAACTGTGTAGGAAATACAAAAAATGATACAGTATTTTGTAATTCAATGTATGTAGTTAACTGTAATAGAAGGGCTGATTTTGTTCTGGAACTATCTTGTGTAGTAATCACAAATGTAATATTTTGCAATTCTTGATTCAATTGTAGTATATACAGTAGTTTATAGTTAATGTATGTTGTCGAAGTAAAAAAAAATATTACATAAAGAGAACATACAAACTACACAAATTTAAGTTGCTATACTTGCAAATACGCGCAGCGAGCACAGCAATATATGGTAACACACGCATTTACACGGACATGCCACAGAGATGGATTCGACACTAATTTCATACAGTACATAATTATAATAATATCAAGCGCCAGACATCATGATGATTTAAAATTACCTAATGAATTAATGTCATGAATGTGTATTATTTGAACGGAACCAGATACACCTGTCATATTTACTATTAAAACAACCAGCTTAATGTGTAGATTAATTTGATACTTGTTATGAAGTTGTGGGACATTGCAGCGAATAATTATGATTACATGTATAAAAGCTAAAATCACTTCTATTAGAACAATAGAAGCTCCAAACAGGTAATGAACAGGAAACTCAGGCCAGCCCATTTGGCAGTCTTCAAGGCTGAACCTGATCAGCATATACAAAGAGAATAGTGATTCATCATGAACCCCTCCCCCAGAAACTAGTTAACACATTTTGCTGGTCACACAGGAAGGTAGTTCCTGTTTTTTGGTCTGAGAGTTACTTGCTTTTTGGTCTCAGAGGATGATGGAGGAGTTGCTGGCAGTTCAGTTACTGTATTTATTTACAGAGAGAGGGAGACATAAGCTGCATTGGAGGGAATGGTAATTGTATCGCTGGCATGTAACTGAAACTGCATATAACTGTATATAATTGTATGTTCTAACTGTTTACTGTGTGAGTTGTATTCATGTAACTATAGGTATACTGTACTTTGTAATATATATTGAATCCATATCCCTTTTTAACAACAAATATATACATCAATAAGCTTTGGAACTCAGATAATGTGTGGGTGTATTGTTTTCTCTTATGGGATACAGTGTTTAGCGATGTACAGCGAACTTTTATCGTATATGGTAGTAAGAGGTGCAGGCATTTACAATATATATTAGAGCGGGCATTTTAAATATTTGTGAGAAATCAATTTGGCATTCTTAATGTTTATGTTTGTAGAGAATATTATGGTAGTACTGTTTGAGGTGGTAGTGACTACAATTATGTCCCTATATGGGTACAATATTTAATATAGTGACTTTTTTAAAGAGCACAAAATATTTAAAAACCCCTCTCTGGTGGGAGAGAGGGAGTTTGTCAAACCACTGCATACTTGTATTACAATGAGCCAATATTCCAATATTGCATAAGAGTTATAATAATAATAATAATAATAATAATAATAATAATAATTTTATTTATATAGCGCTCTTTCTCCAATAGGACTCAAGGCGCTTAACAGATACATAGCATAATATAGTACAGAAAATAATGAAGTACATTTTCATAAAATACAGAAGCATGAAGATACTAAAAGGGACACTATGGAAATGCTTGAGTAAACAGGAAAGTCTTGAGTCTACTTTTGAAGGATTCTATTGTTGGGGTCTCTCGCACTGTGCGGGGAAGTGAGTTCCATAGAGTCGGAGCCGCTTGACTAAAAGCTCTACCCCCAGATGAATTACGGTAGATTCTAGGTACTGCTAAAAGTCCTTCATCTACAGATCGCAGTAATCGAGTGGAGCAGTATAGGGTCAGAAGCTGCTTCAGGTACCTTGGGCCCTGGTCATGTAATGCTTTGAAACTCAGTAAGCCAATCTTGAAGATGATTCGCCATCTTACAGGCAGCCAGTGAAGGGAGTAGAGGATGGGTGTTATGTGGCTAGAACGGGGCTGGTTGGTTAATAGTCTGGCAGCTGTGTTTTGCACCAGCTGTAAGCGTTGCAATTCTTTTGCTGGGAGACCAAGGTAGAGGGCATTACAGTAGTCTAATCGAGATTAAACAAATGCATGTATGACTTTTGGCATATCATCTGAGGGAATTAAGTGCTTGATTCTGGCTATGTTCCTCAGGTGAAAGAATGAGGATTTGATTGTGGCTGATATCTGATGTTTAAGTGTCAAGCCACCATCCAGGACAACGCCAAGATTCCGCACACGATCACTGGTCTGTAATTCTGAATCCCCGAGTGTAATTCCAGTTGGTTGGCTATGCTGCAGTCTTGTCCTTTGATGTTGCGGTTGTATCATAAGGACCTCTGTTTTATCTGGGTTCAGCCGCAGCCAACTGGCGCTCATCCACTCCTGTAGCTCAGCTAGACAGCCATTTAGGGTTGCTATTGGATTATCAGTGCCCGGAGCAAAGGACAAGTACAGTTGTGTATCATCTGCATAGCAGTGGTAGTCCAGGCCATGGCACCTGATTATTTTGCCCAATGGGAGCATGTATATTGCAAAAAGCATGGGGGATAGTATAGAACCTTGTGGGACAACACATGGCAATGGCACTGGTGGTGATGAGTATAATCCAGACGATACTCTCTGTGACCTGCCTGTGAGAAATTATTTGAACCAGCTTAGGACTGTGCCATCCAGACCACAGAAATGTATCAGTCGCTCAATCAGAAGCCCATGGTCCACGGTATCAAATGCTGCCGAGAGATCCAGAAGGATTAATATTGAACAGTCACCTCTGTCTCTTGCCATCAGAAGATCATTTAACACAAACACCAGGGCTGTTTCAGTGCTATGTCTTCTCCTGAATCCTGATTGAAATGGATCATAAATATCATGGGTTGTCAGGTGGGTTTCCAGTTGATTTGCAACGACTTTCTCAATAACCTTTCCTAGGAAAGGAAGGTTTGATACCGGTCTGTAGTTGGTCATGCAGTCGGGATCTAAATTAGGTTTTTTAAGAAGCGGTCTAACAATTGCTTCCTTTAGGGGTCCAGGAAAAATGCCTGTCTGCAAAGAGCATTGAACATTTTTTGCCAAGACAGGACCAATTATATCCATACAACCTATTAGAAGCTTGGTTGAGGCTGGGTCCAGATCACAGGTGGTGGGACGCAAAATCCGAGCAATTTCAGCAGTGTCCTTTACGTCCACTGTGTCAAAGCTGGTCCATGAAGGCAGGTAGCTTATATTGGCAGGCTTTGTAGTTTGGCACTCCTTTGATGGCACTGTGGAGATTCCAGCCCGGATGGTGGATATTTTATCTGCAAAGAAGTTTGCAAACTCGTTGCATCTTGCCTGGGAGAGGGTCTCGTCAGTCTGCAGGCATGCTGGCTTGCAAAGCATCTCCACTGTGCGGAAAAGTTGAGCTGGCCTATTGTTTGCTGCTGTGAGCTCATTTGACAGGAACTGTAATTTCTTACGAGTTATTGTTGATTGATATTCTTCGTTGTGCTTTATTAGTTTTATTTTGTCATCCACTAGGTTAGTCTTCCTCCATCGTCTTTCCAGTCTACGCCCCCTTTTCTTGAGCTCACTAACACTGTTGTCGAACCACGGAGCTTGACGTTGTGGTTTACGAGGTCTTATACGCACAGTGGCGATAATATCAATTGCAGCCATAACATCCCTATTATAATAACGGACTAGGGAACAGGGATCTTCACAGGCACCCAGTATAGCAGAGAGATCCAGATTTGCTGCAAGAGCCTGGGGAGTCATACCCCTCCTTGGACAATACCTGGTGAACTCCACGGGCAGAGATCTTATTTGAGGGGTTGCAACTGAGAACCAAAGGGAGTAGTGGTCTGACCAGATGACTGGGTTTATTTTTAGGTCAGTGACTTCTAATCCAATCTGAAAGACAAGATCGAGAGTGTGACCACTTTTATGTGTGGCAGAGGGAATGACCTGTGTGAAGCCCAGACCATTCATTGTGCACAGGAGGTCTTGGCCAAGGCGTGAGAGCTCATCATCCACCCATGCATTGAAATCCCCGAGGATGAGCCATCTTTGATGTTCCAGGACCAGGCCAGCAACAGTGTCTGCAATTTCTTGTAGAAATATCTTTCCATCTCCAGGTGGCCGGTAAATGAGAAGTACTCTGAAACCTAATCCTGTCGAACTCCGGGCAGCAATGCACTCGAATGAGTGAGTAATTTCAATAGGGTGGACCCTAAGTTTAAGTTCTTTTTTGAAGCAGATAGCCACCCCGCCACCCCTGCGGTCCAGTCTTGGGTTGTGGATGACAGAGTAGTTTGTTGGGATTGCAGCCTTTAATATAGGTGCTGCATTTTCATCTAGCCAGGTCTCTGTAATACAGGCTAGATATTCAGATTCAATAAGGTCAGCAATTGTTGCAGTCTTGTTTCTTATAGATCTGGCATTACAAAGGACTGACCTGATTGGGCATACCAGAGGGCCTTCAGTTTTCTTTATGTTAAGTGCGGGCGCTCTGAGTATGGGGGTCACAAAGCGAGAATTGACAGTTCTGTTCTTCCAAGCACAGGGCCGTCTTTTGGGTATCACTTCTACTTGATTGTTCTTTGAAGCTGGGGGTGAGCAGGTGGGCAAAAGACTTAGGTGGTTAACGGGGAAAAGAAGTTTCCGGCCTGCTCGCTTCCCACGAATGCGCATGTGTTTTCTTTTTAAAATGCCAAGGGATTGGAGGGTAGAAGCCTGTGATGGTGTAATAGGAACTGCGGAACGTGGTGGGCGGAGTGAAAGAATGAAGCTGAAGGAATATGTATACATTGGGTCATCAATGACAGATTACTATAAGTATGAGCTGCATGTGATGATGAGAGAGGGAGAGAAAGCTATATATATATATATATATATATATATATCAATGTATGATTGCCGGAACCTGTTTTGAACAGGTTAATGGATAAGAAAAGTATTTCAGCACAGGTGATGGCAATTATACATTATGAGGGAAGCCCAGGAGCAGAGCATTCTGTCCCTCCTGGAGAGGGTCATGTTGGGAGGTATGGAACTGGCAAAAGTATGGTGGGTTTCAAGTTGCCTGGAAAAGCCAGCCAGCAGCATAGATAATTACAATAGCAGTACTATGTAAAGTAATACAATTTTACTAGAGTTGTGATTACAACATGCATTATAAGTGACAGAACAGAGCTGCTGAACTTGCGCAGAGGCAACAGCTTTTCCTACCAAGTCTGCTGTGTTTGATAATTTGAGCACTCAATCAGTTCACTGTACCAGACAGCAGCTGCCAGCAAGAAGAGAAAGGCGTCTTAAGTTGAGGTGGGACAATATGACCTTATACCCCTTTCACATCGCACAAATAACCCAGTATCGACCCGGCATATTGCCGGGTTGACACGGGTCAGTGTGCGGTGTGAAAGCGCCAAGTCCAAATTCCCGGGTCACTTGACCCGGTAATCCAACCTGGGTTATAAGCAGTGTTATTCCTGGGTTGAATACCGGGTCAGTAGCTGCGTAAACCGGGACCCGTTTACTAGACAGGGAGAGGCGGCGCTCATCTTCCAGCACCACCTCCGCTGCCTGCTCCGTCCCCAGCCGCTATGGCAACCGACCCGGAATATTGCCGGGTCAAACAGCCAGCCAAACGGGGTAGGAGAGTCTCCAATGCCGGATCCCACCTGGGAAGGACCTGTTTCCAATTCCCGGGTGGGATCCGGCATTGGAGATGTGAAAGGGGTATGAGGGTGCTCAGTTATGTCTCCTGTTGGTTAGATTATTAATGTGTATTTATTATGGAATAAGCTTTTCCTCATTACTTTTGTTATTTATAGGAAATAAGTATGTTTGATACAGAAAGTTTAATTAGACTCCCCCCCCCCACACCCGCCCGCTTAATTAATATCAGACAAGCTAGCTCTTCTTCTGTGTCTAATGGATTGCTGTGATTGCTGGCCCTGTATATGTCTGATGTATTACATACACTGTACTTTGCGTGAGACAGACAGTGGGGCAGATTTATTATACAATATTGAAGGGATATACCCTGAAAACACCCATTTTTGGAAGGTACCCACAAATATTTAGGATCCATGAGATTTATCATGGAGGTGCCTCCATTTAAGACTGCAAGGCATCCCTTATAGGATCCTCTCCATCACCCACCACTAATGAATGCCCAGTTTGCACAAAGATATGGAACCAGGAAGCGCTTCCAGCTCTATGCCAGGATGGGTTCCTACCAGAGACCATCCGCCAGCAAGAGATTTTACGTAAAAATGAATGACTGTGGCTGTGATTTGCTGAAGCGCACACACCAATCTCACTGGACTTATGGACATAACTTGTTCAGTCTGTCAGAGAATATGGGTGTGTGACATCATTACAGCCAGAGGAAGTGCTGAATGAAATATATATGTGCAATCTATGGAAATGTGATGGTCCTGATATGACACCATTTGATTACACATTTAAAAGTAGTTTGCTACTTCATTACAAGGTATGGGGGGTAATTCCAAGTTGATCGCAGCAGGATTTTTGATAGCAATTGGGCAAAACCATGTGCACTGCAGGGGAGGCAGATGTAACGTGCAGAAAGAGTTAGATTTGGGTGGGTTATTTTATTTCTGTGCAGGGTAAATACTGGCTGCTTTATTTTTACACTGCAAATTAGATTGCAGATTGAACACACCCCACCTAAATCTAACTCTCTCTGCACATGTTATATCTGCCTCCCCTGCAGTGCACATGGGCCCTCATTCCGAGTTGTTCGCTCTGTAAATTTTTTCGCATCGCAGCGATTTTCCGCTTAGTGCGTATGCGCAATGTCCGCAGTGCGACTGCGCCAAGTAAATTTGATATGCAGTTAGGTATTTTACTCACGTTTTTTTCTTCGGTCTGGTGATCGTAATGTGATTGACAGGAAGTGGGTGTTTCTGGGCGGAAACAGGCCGTTTTATGGGTGTGTGCGAATAAACGCTACCGTTTCTGGGAAAAACGCGGGAGTGGCTGAAGAAACGGAGGAGTGTCTGGCCGAACGCTGGGTGTGTTTGTGACGTCAAACCAGGAACGACAAGCACTGAACTGATCGCAGATGCCGAGTAAGTCTGGAGCTACTCAGAAACTGCTAAGAGGTGTGTGGTCGCAATATTGAGAATCTTTCGTTCGCAATTTTAAGAAGCTAAGATTCACTCCCAGTAGGCGGCGGCTTAGCGTGTGTAAAGCTGCTAAAAGCAGCTTGCGAGCGAACAACTCGGAATGAGGGCCCTGGTTTTGCCCAATTGCTAACAAAAATCCTGCTGCGATCAACTTGGAATTACCCCCTTTGTTCTCTGATATGTGTTCCAGAGCACAGATTTGTGAGCCTACTGCATTATTGAGACAACTAGGTGATCTGGGATATAATGAATAAGGTAAAAAAAAACATTAATATTAAATTGTACAAATGGCAATGGAAAAGGGGCACTGAGGAGATACTTTTTAGCAAACTGCCTGACAACAGAGAACAAAGGATAAATACTGTACAGATCATGGAACTTTCATATTTCAATTAAAAACTTTTTCTGCAGAAATGAATGATAATGAATCATGGATCCCAGCAGTGTCAGACTGGAGCGTGAAGGGCCCACCAGGGGAATGCTGTTGTTGGGGCCCATGCTAAAGGATGTGGGCAGGCTCCGGTGGCGGCGTGACCACAGGGGTTTGGCTAGCCATTACAGAGTACACATTCTGTGCCCCTTAGTAAATGTATAATAAACCATATTCTTGTGAAGTATAATGGGGATCAGTACTAAATGCCGGTGGTCGGAATCCCGGCGGTCGAAATACCGACACCGGAATCCCGACCACACAATCCCGACAGGGGTGGCGAGCGGAACGCAGCCCCTTGCGGGCTCGCTTCGCTCGCCACGCTGCGGGCACGGTGCCTCGCTACGCTCGGCACACTATTATATTCTCCCTCTATGGGTGTCGTGGACACCCACGGAGGGAGAATATGTCGGGATTGCGGCGGTCGGGATTCCGGCGTCGGTATTTCGACCGCCGGGATTCCATCCGGCGGCATCTTGACCGGATCCCGTATAATGTAACATATACATAATTCAAGTGCACTAGGATAGAGTCTGGAACCTGATCCCTAGAGGAGGAGGAGGGCCCACAGGCAGTGGGGCAGGCTTACCTACTTTGCTGCCTCCTCCTCCGGGAGGAGGCAGCGTTGTAGGTGAATGGGGGCGTGGCCGGCAGCAGGACGGGTGGTTCGGGGGCGTGGCCGGCAGCAGGATGGGCGGTCCGGGGGCATTGCATCAGGGTCGCGTCATCGTGACTCCACCCCCCGCTGTGCTGTGCCGAGAAACGAGGCACTGCATAGCGGGGGCGGAGCTACGATGACGCGATTCAGCGCGAATCGCGTCATCGGACCCCCTCGGCCCGCCTACTTGTTCACTGCTGCGGGCGGCCGAAGGGGAAAGCGGGAGGCTTGCCCACCTTTCCGGGGTCCGGGAGGGTCACCCGATTTTCGGGAACCTCCAGGCCATTCCGGGAGGGTAGGCAAGTATGCAGTGGGGCCCACCGGAGGTTTCCCCTGTTCCCCTGTGGGCCAGTCCGACCCTGGATCCCAGTATAAACCCCAACACATTCTCAATAGTTACCATGAGGCACTTGGAACACAGAGTTAAAGTAAAATTCTTAGTAACTGCAAAAACTAACCTGACAGTTGCTGACAAGAAGAACTAACTGCACATACAGTACCACAATGGCACAAAAGCAGCCCTTAATTAAATGAAGGTGTTACCTACAAGAAAAGGGACACATACAGTAGAAGGACAAAAAAAAAAAACCTCAGAAAACAAACAAAAACAAGACAGTGGCCCTCATTCCGAGTTGATCGGTCGCAAGGCGAATTTAGCAGAGTTACACACGCTAAGCCGCCGCCTACTGGGAGTGAATCTTAGCTTCTTAAAATTGCGACCGATGTATTCGCAATATTGCGATTACTAACTACTTAGCAGTTTCAGAGTAGCTCCAGACTTACTCTGCCTGTGCGATCATTTCAGTGCTTGTCGTTCCTGGTTGACGTCACAAACACACCCAGCGTTCGCCCAGGCACTCCCACCGTTTCTCCGGCCACTCCTGCGTTTTTTCCGGAAACGGTAGCGTTTTCAGCCACACGCCCCTGAAACGCCGTGTTTCCGCCCAGTAACACCCATTTCCTGTCAATCACATTACGATCGCCGGAGCGAAGAAAAAGCCGTGAGTAAAAATACTTTCTTCATAGTAAAGTTACTTGGCGCAGTCGCAGTGCGAACTTTGCGCATGCGTACTAAGCGGATTTTCACTGCGATGCGATGAAAAAGAACGAGCGAACAACTCGGAATGAGGGCCAGTATTACAGCCACTTTCAGGACTTGAATCGATGTTACCAGAGCTACTACTATTAGACAGATTGTCAACCTATACCTATTCAATTAAGTGCCACATTCCCATGCATTAATCCCCAGAGGGTGCATTTAATGTGGCTTGTTATGTGCATGGAAAAATCCGCATTAAATGCACACTTGGGCTTAATGCCAGGGAAACACATACATTTTGTCACTTACTGTAACACAGATTTTATGGGTAGCGTGGTTTAAATGCAGGTTTACTGTGTGGGGAAAATGCAGGATAGTTGAAAAACTCCAGGTGTTATACCTTGAGATTTATCTGTATGGTAAACAGGGCAGGTAATTGAATCGGTCCCTATGAGTTGTATCTGAGTCTCCTGTGAGTGAAGCTCTATTATTCGAGGACACTACCTGATGAAAGAGAGCAGTGTTGGATAAATGATGGTTACGGCACAATAACAGTTAAAGGACAAATGTGAACTGACTGCTGCAGCTTTGCGCCTGACATCACAGACTCTCATACATTAGACAAAAGAGGGCGCAGCCAGCCAAGTGTCTGAATTTATGGTTGCTTGCCTAGTCACTAAAGGGAATACAGGCCCTCTAAATCATCACCTTGATAGCCGGGCAGTTTTAAAATGATTGACTGTTTGGATGTCCTCCTGGAAATATGACACCTTGATAATTATCAACAAAACCAGCTGGGGAGAAGCTGAGGTATGGTAGAAGATATGGACTACTGTCCATAACCTGCAACTCTGTGTAATTCACACACACGTTATTTGCATAATAAGCAAGTTAATGAACTGACTATAGAAACTGTGCATGGCACTCCTAATGAGGAAGCAACAAGGGTGCTAGGATGATGGCTCCCTGACATATTAGGTAAGGTGGGCAATCCCCAGATCGGGATCGGCGGGATTCCGGGATGTAGGACAAAAATCGTCCGGGATTTAATCCCGGGATTGGAACCTCTGGGGATTTTTTAATGCTGGGCGTAGCATTGAGCTTGCTCAGGAGGCTCAGACGCTGCCCGGCTCCCTCCTCCCGGCTCCCCCTGCACAGAGTGACGTGAAGTCAGGGTTCACGCTGCGCAGCCAGCTGCCCGCCACCCATCGCACAGACCTCACTGGACCAGAGGAAGTTACCCACCCATCCTCCTAGGTACCATGGTGGTGAGTTATGTGTGTGGTGCGGGGCAGGGGGGTGTTGACACAGGAAACAAACCAATCCCAGGTATTCCTTGATTGACCATTTTCAATCCTGATACCCGGGATTGAATAAATGGCCCAGGATTTGCCACCCTTTCATCAGGCCCCAGACGAGCTGTGCCTACATTCCAGCAGGCTTGAAATAAAAAGATTCCATTAATCCATATTATGGTCAGAGATGCTGTTAATGCTTAACCTACCTTGTCTTATACAGGAGGATGCTGTCCTGCAAAAGTATGGCAATATGGGTTCATTATTTCCTTACTGAAATGTGGTGGAGGATTAGTATATTGCACAACTAATGTAATGAGAAATGCTGTCTCATCCAGCTTTTTAATGCAATCAAATGACTATGTTGATATTAAGATAAAGACTTCTTTTACATTATAAGATGCCTATAAATATTCAAATGGATAATGGCACCTATTTTACAGTACAGAGAGTGCAATAATGAGCATAAGAAAATGGAGTACACTGGGACTTCCATTTCCATTATCACGCAGAGGTAGCTGGTTTGATTGAGCAAATGAATGGCTTGTTACAGGAATAGATACTTAGGGGGTCATTCCGAGTTGATCGTAGCTGTGCTAAATTTAGCACAGCTACGATCATTCACACTGACATGCGGGGGGACGCCCAGCACAGGGCTAGTCCGCCCCGCATGTCAGTGCCGCCCCCCCCTCCCCGCAGAAGTGCAAAGGCATCGCACAGCGGCGATGCCTTTTCACTTCAAGAGTAGCTCCCGGCCAGCGCAGCTTTAGCGTGCTGGCCGGGAGCTACTCCTCGCTCCCCGGCCCGCAGTGGCTGCGTGTGACATCACGCAGCTGCTGCGGGTCACTCCCCGCACGGTCCGGCCACGCCTGCGTTGGCCAGACCGCGCCGACGAAACAGCGGCCAAATGCCGCCGTTTCGCCGCCTCTGCCTGTCAATTAGGCAGAGGCAATCGTAGCGCAGCGAAGGGCGGTCATGCGCTGGCGCACTGCGTGGTACTGATCCGATCGCTACGCTGCGAAAAACTGCAGCGTGCGATCAGGTCAGAATGATCCCCTTAAAGTCACACATTCACACTGAGGTGATTTGATGGAGTTCTCACATGGACTCTAACTGCCTTGAATAATAGGCCATAGCACATTCTTAGAGAAAATCACTAGATGGTGATGACAGGGAAAGACGGATGTACCGGAACTGCAAACTCTTAAAATACCAGTAGTGACTAGGAAAGATATAACCACAGGAAACCCTATTCACAAAGATAATACAATAACTACTTCATAAGGTATACATACTCAAGTTCATTCCAACAAATAGATGTGAAACATTCCCTCATTCCACACTTCTGCTAATAGCCAACATGGTCATGCATTGGTACTGGTATGAACATGCTAGGAAAGATGATGAAGAATACTGTGTTCATGTAACCCCTCATTGTTATAGGACAATTCCAGCAGATACCACAATTGGACAAGTATGGTTCAGTCCTAAAACATTTCAGATTAAGTGGTAGATATTCACACATCAGGCTGGGTAGAAAGTAAGGGTAGCACCATCAATGAAGGATAGAAGTTATGAGGCAGAAATACGAGGGTTGAGCAATAAGTTTCTGTATGTGAAGTGCAAAGGTAAAGTAGACACAATCTGACTTTCTGGTTGTGAACTGTAATCTATGACTAAAGTTCTTGTAAAATGTCAAGGCACACAACCATATATAAGCAGAATCACACACCGAAGAAGTCAGCATGTTCACTTTCTTCATGAGCTCGTTACAGAGCTCAACAGAGGTCACTGGAGAGCCATTATCTTCTACGATTACAATAGTGGTCTGTGACAGGAGAAGAGTTTTGACTGACTGTAAGCTGCTTTTGGGGAGGAAGAACCTTCCCGAACCATTGTATTTGGGTGGTTTGCAGAATTTCGGCATGGGAGACTGTACCAGGAAGACTAGGAGTGATGTGGCTGAGCTGCATCTGCCATCATCAAGGACAACATTGCTGCCATGTGGGCCATAGTTAAGGAGAACACCAAGGTGACCGTGGCACAGTTAGAGGAGATACAGATGTGTCCTTATACATCTAGCCGAAAATGCATCTTAATTGCAACACAATGCAACTCAAGGAGACTGTGCTGATTAATTTGATATATGACACTTATATATTATATATTGTATATGGAGCAGAACAAAACTTGTATTGGAACATATCTGTGACTGTTACATTGTAGCACTTTGTGTACAGATTCAGAGACTCAGTCCCACACAGATTTACAAGTGTCATATATAAAAAGAATCAGCATGGTCTCCTCACGTGTCCTAGTCATTGTGATTAAGATGATTTTTTTGCAAATAAAGAAGCAAAATAGATGGCCAACATTAGAAGATTCTCATGCAACCTGGCATGCCAAAATGGGCTGTTTGGCGTGACTGCAGCAAAGATGTATGAGGACATATCTGTAGGTATGTCATCGGGATCTATCTGCTTCATACGCTATGAAAAGCATGGCCTGAGGAGCCTGAGCAAGGTTTCTGCCCACTAGGTGCACCATCAGCTGACTGTAGAGCAGAAGGCGGCTCGGGTGACTTGGTGCCGCAACATGCTGACCAGGTTTGATGGTGATCGCTCAAACTCTGTCTGGGAGATCATTAGTGACAATGAATAATGAATCTACAGTTTGACCCTGAGACCAAAAGTCGGGCCAGTGGACCCCAGGTGGAGGTGTGCCGCCACAGAAATTCCACTGTGAAAGCAGCATGGCAAGCAAATTGCGGCAGTCTTTGCAGCCAAGACTGGTCATGCAGCTACCGTACCACTCATGTGGCAGTGCACCATCACTGGGAACTGGTATACCAAGTAATAACTGCTGAAAGTACTGGAAGCCAGTTCCAGGCGCCGTCCCAAGAACTCACGCTCGAGGTGCCTTTCTCCATCACGACAATGCACCTCCCCCACAAATCTAGGAATGTGGTGGATTTTCTAGCCCATGAATGCATCCAGGAGCTTGGTCATCCAACATACAGACCAGACCTGCCTCTGTGCAACTTCTTTGGGTCCCCACAAATCAAGCGCAAGATGCGTGGAATTTGTTTTGAGTCACCGGAAGCAGTGGAGACCTTCATTCAGCATATAGAAGACATACCTGCTTCTGACTGGTCCAGCTGCTTGATTTATTTGATTATCGTGATGATGAAATTTTAAATTTTACAGATGTATTCCTCTGCCATGAGATGAGAAGATGTTTTACTATGATTGTAAGACCTGGGTACTCCCAGAAAATGATGATAATGGGGGTCGTGAAGCGAGGCCATGCCCCTTGATCTGATGCCTCCGTCCCTTGAGTCGAGGCCCCACCCATTTTTCCAGGGGCAGGCTCGCCCCCGGCTTGCCAGGTCCTGCATTTGGAACTGCTCAAATTGGGAGGTATGATATATGGACACATACCAAATAGATTGCACACATACTTTCCTTTATGGATTAACTCTTCCTACTGTAGGATATAGTAATTGCATATGTCATATCCCAGACTAAGGGTGAGATATATCAAAGCATGGAGAGAGATAAAGGGCCTGATTCTGATTCAGGAATAAAATTAGAAAGAGCAAGTATTGTAACGTAGACCTTGGCAATACCATGTTGTACCACAGGTGTAGCAGATTTAAAATGTGCAGAGAGATTTATATTTGAGATGGGTGTGTTCAAACTGAAATCTTAAGGCCCATACACACTGGGCGATTTTGAGCTGAAGACAGCTCACTTTTGGTGTTTTGAGCTGCTTTCAGCTCAAAACCGCCCAGTGTGTATGCCCCGGCGATGAGCGCTCTTGCGCACCCCCGCTTCATCGCCGGCGGCCGCCGTTCATCTGCTGGTATTACCAGTAGATGAACGGCGGGGTGAACGGCTTTCCATAGAGTCCTGCTATGGAAAGCCGTTCATCCCCGCTGACATCGCTGGGCAGGGGGGAAAAGTGCTCAGTGTGTATGCACTGAGCGATTTTCAGCCCATCAATTGATATCAGCCATCATCGCTGTGCATACACGCTGGGCAAAAACGCCCAGTGTGTATGCACCTTAAATTGCAGTGTAAAAATAAATCTGACCAGCATTTGTGGGCTACATGCTAAAGTAGCCAGTATTTACCATGCATGTATTTGCACCCCTTGCATTACAATATGGTGGTTTGTCTAGATGCACAGTTAATTGCTCTTTCTTATGGCCTCCATACAGCTGCAACCCCGCTTCTCTGATCCACTGGCACGGCGATCAGCAGACCAGATCCGCTGATCAGCAGCCAGCGATGATCTGCGAAAAGCTAGGAAATTAAACATTTCAAAATCTCTGATTTGCCGATCCCGACCGTTTTTGGGCGGGATTGGGTAAACATGATTTTTAAGCTTGTATTATAGTCCTTATTCTCCGGCTTTGCCTTCGGGGGATTAGGACATTGCCCCAAAATATCTATTATGAATGGGGGCCATTACAGTGGTGGAACTTGTGAGTGGTGGACCCAGGTGCAAAAGTATAACTTGTGCCCCTCTCTTCCACTCCAACTCAAGTTCATAATATGCCACATGGCAATGGGTGAGAGGGAGAGGCAGAGGGTGACAGCGTAAGGCAGGGGGAGGTAGAGGGTGACAGGGGGATTCAAGGGGAGTCAGTGGGTGACAGGGAGAGACAGTGGGTGACAGGGGTATTAGCACAATGTCAAAAAATATTTACCTTGGTGGGGGCAGGAAGACAGTGACCTCTGGTCTCTCTGTGACCGTGACAGTTACACTGGCTGTGAGTTGCCTTTACTTTACATACAGCAGTGAATCAGAAAAAATGGACTGTAATTAGAGGCAGTATGTGTCTATGACCATCAGTGCTAACAGGTGGCAGAACTCCTCTATCAGTACGGCACACACAAGATCAGCCCTGCTTTCGTAAGGTATGGGAGAGGTTCTTCAGGCAGTGGGGCTCACTCATCTCTGCACTGGGTCATTAATCCAACATTGCTCAAAATGGTCTGCAGGGGGATGGGAAAAGGGGATAACCCATTTCCTGGTCTAGGCAGCAGTGTGCCCCTTAGTTCCCATGAGCCCTGGTGCAATGCACCTGCAATGGTAGTTCCGCCCCCGGACTATTACTTTACTGCCAAATCAGGATCAGGTCCAAAATATAAACCAATCAGCTCCTGTAGTTTTCAAACACAGCTTGTAAACGCTGACAGTTAGAAACTGATTGGATGGTACTCTACCTCTCTCCACTTTATCTCTCTCCAATGTTTGATACGTATCCTGCTGAGTCTGAAAAGACCAAAACACCTCTAAATATATTGAGATAGATAGAGATATAAAAATATACCTACCTCCCAGGAATGAACACTGAAAGTCCATCACTCTGCATGCAATTGTGAACTGCTTCTCAGAGCGGTAACCATCGTCCTGATGCATGCGCAGGCTGAGCACATCGTCACTAAGTGCACTATGAATCAGGCCCTTCGTCTCACTTACTTCTATAACAAGCCAACCAAAATTTGTGCGGCGATTTCAGTGCTGTAGATGATCCTCAAATAGAAAAGGCTCCATCTCCGTCAAGACATCAGCTGCCATATAGAGTTACTATTACCCAGCCCAAGGTAAAACACGGAAAGACAGACCCCTTGAGATAGACGGTGCATGATATTCTGTTCACTTTGCCCTGTTCACTTACCCCCCATTCTTTCTGGTGATTTATATTTTATTTGTATAATTCTGAAGACTTTCAATGTTTTCTCAAAATGATGTTGGAATAATTTTGCGATGACAACTTAGAGCATTGAGATGACACCATCCATTTTTGGGAGACATCAAAGGTCATGATGCATGGCTATATTTTAGCCTATGTTTCCTAACATACAAAACACCTTCATGCAACCTACTTATCTCTTCACTGTTCCCTGCAGCTTTGCTATGATGGCTATGTCTCTGATCCATGTGACGCCCTACTGGATAAATATAATCAGTTGCATCATTTTCTCCCAAAACAAGGCACCAAATTCACTACATAAAAAAATAAATATTATAGGTGGGGTGGGAGAGTTTTCAGGTTGCTAGCTAATATGGCTAAATTCGGCAACCGCAGGAACCACATCACTGTGATTAAATGTGTCCAATCAGGCTTTGTGTCTATGACAACGACTGATATTAGTCACACCACCCTCAATTCAGACCTGATTGCTGCTGTGCGTTTTCGCACAGCAGGCGATCAGGTCTGAACTGTGTGTGCATATGCACCGCAATGCGCAGGCGCAATGGTCCACAGCAACAGTGATTGACAGGAAGAGGTCATTTGTGGATGGCAACTAACCGTTTCAAGGGAGTGTCCGGAAAAATACAGGCGTGACCCGGTGTTTTAAAGGAGCGTTTCTGACATCAGCTCCAGCCCCGATCATCGCAGCAGCTGAGTAAGTCCTGGGCAGTGCAGATACTGCACAATCTTCTGTTTGTGCAGCTCTGCCAATGAATGCGATCGCACAACTGCAAAAAGGTAATACCCTCCCCCTGTAGGCGGCGACTACCTGATCGCAGGGATGCAAAAAACGCACTCTAGCGATCAGGTCAGAATTAGGCTCTTAAACCCTAGTACTTTTCTGTTGGTCAATGGCCTTGCTGAAGTACGTGTTGTTACTTCATGGGGCACCTGTCAGGAATGTCCACTCTCCCCTTTGCTTTTTAATTTTCTTGATCCTATGTTATGCATACTTCAGACCTAGCCACATGATATCCTGATATAAATTTCTAATCCTGAAACTTCTTTGGCTCCACTTAGGTCTCTGATTGACCGTACTGGTGACCCTATTGGTCTGGGTTTCATATCAATTTTGAATAATCTCTTACACTCTGTCTTCTTCTGAATCAACCTCCTTGCAACTATTTTAATTTCATGGGTGTCAACATCTTCCGTAAATGTTTGTGGAGTCATAAGAAACCTAGACTAGGTGCTATCAAACAACAGCATTCTAAATCCCCTAGTGGCATTAACTGCTGAATGTGGCTTTATACAATCAGGCCAAGTGTATGGCACATACTGATATGTTAGTGGGGTCTGATTCCTTATTACTTAATTCATCTTCCCCCGCTTAGTAATTTGACTTTTCAAGACGCATAGTAGCTCATCCCTCCAGGTTATGGGAACAGGCAGGTTTGGTCTTTGTGGGAAAATTTTTAGATTCCTCTACTCAGAAACCTCTATTATTTCTGGCTGCATGTGCATGCTATAACATTATAGTTCCTTTCCCACTGACTTTTCTCAAGGCCCAACATTATCATGTTGTTCCCCAACTTTTTCTCTCCATTTGTTTCGCAACCGCCCATAATATTTAACTTTAGGCCTGCTTCCCCATTATGGGCCTATCTCCTTTCATTCCAGTGGAAGCCTATGGACTATGGTAAAATGAACAGTGGTTGGTAAAGTGGCTGCGCCACTTTCCTTCTTTGTCAGTGGAGGCTCTCCTAAATGGCTTTCCTATGCCCATATATGCTGAAATGTCATCTTTGTATTATTCTAATCATTTCTATAGTCAAAACTCTGGAGTATACTGGTCTGCCTCACCTGCCTACCTTGTCCGCACGTCTCTGATCAAAACACACCAAATTTCCAGCAGTATATACTGCTGCACCTTTGTATAATGCCCACATGAACCCTTGGGTTCATATATGTGTGTGTAAATCTGGCTATGATACTAGCTATTGCCTCCCCAGCCATTTACCTCACCGCACATCACTGCAAAATAAATGCAAAGCAAATCATTAAAGACACATACATACATAATAAAAATAATTGTTTTTAAAGGGATGCACCAAGCCCAATGTCAAGGTAATATTCCTTGTTGATTTAGCTGTGTGTAGGTCACAGTTTATTTGATCCCATTTTAGACTAGACCAGTAAGAGTATTAGGGTGGTATATAATTGCTTTCCCTACTCTGCTGCTCACTGTGTGTCAAATGACAGTGATCAATGAGTGAGAGGTAGGTACTCACAAAACCCCTATGAATATAAAGAGACTGAAGTTAATAATCTTTTCCTTTCTGCTGTTGGCTGTTTGCCCATTGGACAACGAATGAGAGACTTACTCAAACTAAATATGCTGCAGTTAGAAGGAAGGAAAATGACTGTATGTATTTCACAATTCTAGAGAGTTCCTATTGACTATACATGCTCAATATAGAATGTGTTCTCCTACAAAAAAAATCTTCATAAAAATATGTGGTTATAGATATTGCTTAGAAAAATGCCTGAAAACTCTGTTAAAGTAACTAAATATAAGGATCATCAGCACCCCAGGTCCAGTGTGCTAGATTCATTTCTATCCTAATACACCGGTTTAATATCACATTCTCAAAATAAAATTGGTACAGATTAAGAGACCTATATTCAGTAAGGAGCTGGACTCGCTATGAAGAAGCTACAGGGTGAAACGTGCATTAGAGCTAGAGTTTATGGGATGACATAAATGGGATGGCTATCTGTGCGCAATACAGGACACCCCAGCACCACTGAAGAGCTGAATCTGAAGTCACAGTAAGAAACTGATTTTTAAAGGGAAAGCACATGGCTTATACTGCAGCAGTATTAACTGCATCCGTATAAGAGAGATTAACTCTCCCATTGCTGGGCTTTAATGGGATAACATTGTAATGCATTATATAAACTTCTTATTGCTATCAAGTTCATGTGTGGTGTCTTACTGAATTCTAGGGTCCTTTAGTAAATTTTTTATGGGACCTCCAAATTTTCTAGCTTTCAGAGGTGATGCAGGGGAGCTGCAATGTCTGCATACTGCACATACGCAGTAGGGTTCTGGCACATGCACAAATTACCGAACATCAATACTTTGCAGCATGCACCATACTAGCATCGGGACCTAAATCAGGCCCTGTATGCGCAAGATCAATATTGATCGCTCGGACATGACGGATCATCCAGCATGTCCGTCTGATGAGATATTTTGAAGTGTGAGGTCACTTGCGGACGACTAACGGGCATTGCCCCTGTTCCTTCACAGGAGAGGAACAGTGAAACTGTCTCACAGTGTATGGCCGCAATATCTGCTGGGTTACAGGCTGCCAGATAAAATGTCTGTCGGTCTATTGGGTATTTTATCTACCCCCATGTATGCCCAGCTTTAGATTGTTTGATACTAGAAATGATGACCTCTTTCAGGAGCTTCACCAAAAGAATAGGATTCACTGGTCACCATTATGATGTTTGTGGTCACCATTATGGAGAGTGGAGAATTCTATGAGTATTTATTTGTTCTTATAAATAGATTAAGTTGAGTTTCATATCAGAATTACCCCCTGCGAATAACCATAGCATGTAATCAGATTTATTTTTTATCTTTTTCTTTTTTACAGTAAAGCTTATAAAAATTAAAGGAAATATACTGTATACTTAGTATTGGTTACAGCATGAATTTCCTATTCATGAGTTTCCATAAATAGGCCTGTACTGTATAATTGTAGTTGCAAGCTAATATCCATATATCGATTTTGCTACCATTAAAGATGTATCAGTGAAAAATAACAGCATGTAAAATGTTCCATATCATCAAAAAATATCGTTGTGAATTTATGTTTCAGCTTTGTCAACATACATTTGCACAACCAATATTAAAAGTCAATTTTTTATAGCTTGGCAAAGCCCACAATATGTCACTTTCCTTTTAATTCCACTCCACACGTCAAACATTGTGATCTAGATTACATTTCCTGGAAAATATTGAACCACGAAGGTAACAAAATAAATCTATTTATAAACCTTTTCCACTGAATCATAAATTACACATTATCCACTACATTGTAACTGACAATATTAATCACATACACTGTAATGTGGTGGATTTTGTGACTTTGCAATAAACATAACTTATATCAGTTTTCAGAAACATGACCTGTATTGATTTTTAGGTCTATTTCTGCTTGCAGAAAAAATAGGATTTTGGTACCTACTGGTAAATCCTTTTCTCTTAGTCCGTAGAGGATGCTGGGGACTCCAAAAGGACCATGAGGTATAGACGGATCCGCAGGAGCCTGGGCACACTATAAAGACTTAAACAGGGTGTGAACTGGCTCCTCCCTCTATGCCCCTCCTCCAGACCTCAGTTAGACAACTGTGCCCAGGAGAGATGGACATTTCGAGGAAAGAATTTATTGTTATAAACACGGTGAGTGTCCTACCAGCTCACACCTCAAACACACCGTAGAACGTGGCATTCAGTAGAATACCAGCCAACGGCTTGAACAAAACACAGCCACATGCTGAGAGAATATGCAACACAAACAAAGCAAAATTAAGACCCCGCATGCCATGGCATGAAAAAAATGGTAGCAATCGCCTGACAGAGAAGACACACCACCAGGGTGTAACCAAAAACACTAAATGCAGACACCGTACGCACTGGGACGGGCGCCTAGCATCCTCTACGGACTAAGAGAAAAGGATTTACCGGTAGGTACCAAAATCCAATTCTCTCACACGTCCTAGAGGATGCTGGGGACTCCAAAAGGACCATGGGGTTTATACCAAAGCTCCAAAACGGGCGGGAGAGTGCGGACGACTCTGCAGCACCGAATGAGCAAGCAAAAGGTCCCCAACAATTATGGTAGCAACTCGGAGAGCATATCAAAAGGGTTTGATCCCGACCAATAATCCGCTCGGCAAAGTTGAACCACTTAGACTCCTCGGGCATCCGCCCAAGAAGAGCCCATCTTCCCATTAGAATGGGCTTCCACCGACTTCGGGCACGGCAATCCAACCGTCGAACAACATGCCAAATTGTATCACAGATTCAGCGTGTAACTGACTGCATACTGCAGTCGCCCCAAGCATGTTGGGAGCATATCGGAGAAACAGAGCACCTGTTTCTCCAAACTGAGCCAAATTGGCAACCTAAATATTCAAATCCCCGGTAACACCGAGAGACTTTGAATCAGCTAATGCCGAAGGAACGACCGGCATCAAAAATAGACTGTTTTCTGCGAAACCCAGAAACCACTCCTTGATAGAACTACAATCCGAGTTCACAAGTGCTCTCTGTCTACCTGGAAGATCAAACAAGGCTCTTGTGAGACAAACCCCACCACGTCCGACACCCACCTTGCGGACGCCAAAGCCCATAGCATGACCACTTTCCAAGCAAGAAATTTTTTTTTATTTTAATTTTTGAAAATCATAAGGCCATACTGCACCAAAATGGAGCCCAACTATAGGCCTGCATCCACAATGGCTTGTAAGTATGGATAAGAATGACCTAGCTGAAAGTCTGCCGTATGAACCATCCTGGAATCAAACCGAGACACAGCAATACGCCAACCACGGCGGAAAGATTTTTCCGTTACTTCTGTCCTAGCCTGAAACATTGAGAAAACGGCTTCACTGAGAACATCCTTCCGGCTTAGAAATATGGCATTCAACCGCCACGCCGTCAGACGCAGTCGCGGTAAGTCTTGACACACGCCCTGATCCAGATGTAACAGTTCCTCACGTAAAGGAAGAGGGCAGGAAACTCCCATGAGCAAATCATGAAAAACTGGATAGCAAACCCTCCTTGGCTAAAACAGATCCGAGAGGATCGCCTGAACCTATGTTCTTCTACTCCTATCACCTTCCGAAAAAATGAAATAGGAGATGCCACATAGACCGACTAAAAACACCTAGGGTGTCACGAGGGTGACCCTTGACCTGAAAGAATATCCCTGAGGCCTCTCGTTGAAACGAGACACCAACATGACCAATTGCGACCCTCCACAAAAGTTGTCACCTCTGTGAAAACTTCTCGACGATGACTGAATTTTTTCCCCCGGATGGAGATCGCGTCAGCAGAGGAAATCCATTTCTCCTACGCTAACCACCGAAACGAACACTACCAGACTTTTTGCCCCACGGCAAAACTGTACATCTTCTGCCATTGCCGCCTTGGTCCTTGTTCCGTCAAAGCGGTGTACTCGAAAATATTTCTTAAATCAAGAAAGTTTATTGCAGACAAGCTTTCCAACTTAACCTTAACCTCTGGAAATACGTCCCCTGCAAGGCCTGCTCCCCAGCCTCGGAGATCCTTATGCACGGATACCAGGATCTAACCTTGGATCCCGAACCTTCATCCCTCTAGAAGGAGAGAACCGAGCAGACACCACAGGAGTGATGTCCTGGCCTTTAGGATTATACTCCGGTGCATGTGCAGGTGAAACGCGGACCACAATTTCAACTGGCCCCTTGAAAGCCACTCTGGCAGTAGACCTGCTCACCAAAACAGGCCTCGTAGGCCGCACCCATCTGTTTTAGTAACAGTAGATATCGATGAAGTGTCCCAGCAAAGCTGATCCAACTATTGTTAGGCGCCGGGGTCCGCTCGTCGGTGCGGCCCCGCGCCTAGCAACCAGGGACGCCGTGCGCGTTCAGCCGCCGGCTCCCTGGCAACGCTGGACGCCGGGCGCACGGAGCCGCTCAGACCCTAGCAACGGGGACGCCACGTTCGGGCCGCGTTCCCCGTTGCTGGGTCTTTTCTAATTGTATAATGGTGTGCTGGCCGTGCAGCATGCAAGCTGCACGGCATTACTTGTGATTACCCAGTCTGGCTCCTGATTGGGGAGCTCACAGTTATAAGCACCCTTTGGACTTCTCACAGACGCCGGTGATAGCTTCCTGTTTGCCTGTGTCGGTTACAGAGAGTTTCCAGTCCTGCTCAATCCGGTTGTTCCTGTCCTCAGTGATCCTGTACTCGGAAGTTGTCATCTGTTCCTGGAGTCTGACCGAGCACCTTTAACATCCTGTGGTGTTCGTGAGTCGCGGCGTAGCCGTGTGTTGCGGCTTGACCGCTTACTGTTTATTATTTTGTATCTTTGTGTTCTGGAGCTTTTGCGGAGGATTCCGCTCCCCCTGATCCACTCTGGTATCCAGCGGTGCTGGATAGGAGTTACGGATCAGTGGATCTTTGGTTGTCCTTTTCCCTGGCGGCTAGTCCGCACATACTTTTTGGTTTAGTTAGTTAGCTTGTAACCCCTGGCCTGGTTGCTTAGTCAGAGGGCCCCTTGTTATCACCCTGTCTCGGATTTCCCTTTGTCTCCCATTAAGACCTGAGGGAGCATCGGGGTTGGGCAGACATAATCCGCCCTTCGAACGCGGCTGCCATGGGCTCAAGCAACCATAGTCTCGCAGGGGATTTCTGATAACACGGGCGAGACAACGGAGTTAGGGTGCCAGGGGTTACTAGGCTCTCCTGCTCCCACAACCAGTATATCTTTCCAGTACTCAGACCTCTGCCATAAGATCTCCTCTGGTCTGGAGTACGGGAATCATAACGTTATCACCGGCCAGACTAAAATTTAAAATTAAACAGGAGTTAATTTTTCCCTTGTTCAGTTGGGAGATTTGTCGGCCTCATGAATCCCACCGGTGTCGGGCCAAATCCTGGCCAGCTTCTAGTTAGCCAGATTCAAGAACTTACTCAGATGGTTCAGGATCTGTCCCTTCGGGTGAAGTCACAGGAAGATCTGTTACGGACTTCCCCGAGGGTCATTCCTGAACCAAAAATGCATCTGCCTGACCGTTTTTCTGGGGATAGAAAACAGTTTTTTAATTTTAAAGAGTCTTGTAAACTTTATTTTCGTTTGAGACCAGTCTCCTCAGGTACGGAGGCTCAGCGGGTTGGAATTATTATTTCTCTGCTTCAGGGGGATCCTCAGACCTGGGCTTTTGGTTTAAAGACAGACGATCCGGCTTTATTTTCTGTAGACGCCTTTCTAAAGTCTTTAGGGCTATTGTATGACGACCCTGATAGAGAGGCATCCGCCGAGAGTCAGTTGCGTGCTCTCAGACAGGGTAGGAATCCCGCAGAGATTTATTGTACGGAGTTTCGCCGTTGGTCGAACGACTGTGGATGGAATGACCCAGCCCTGCGCAGTCAGTTTCGCCTCGGCTTATCAGAGTCTATAAAAGACAGTCTCCTTCAGTATCCCGCTCCTGAGACTCTCGATAAACTCATGGAGCTCTCTATTAAGATTGATCGTCGGCTCAGAGAGCGGAGGGCTGAAAAAGGAGCATCTGTCGGGTCAACTCCTTGTGTTTTTTCCATCCCTGTGGACATAGAGGAGCCTATGCAGATAGGTCTCTCCAAACTGTCTCCTGAAGAAAGAACCAGAAGGCAAAATTCTGGTCTTTGTTTATACTGTGGAGGTAAGGGACATTTTGCCCGTAGTTGTCCGAACAAGTCGGGAAACGTCTCGACCAAGTGAATTGTGAGGGGGTTCACTTTGGTCTGCAGCTTATCTCCTCAAATAATTCACTGTTAGTCCCAGCTAAAGTTTCCTTTGGCAGCCTCTGTTCCTCGGTCTCTGTTTTTGTGGACAGTGGAGCTGCAGGGAACTTTATGGATTTAACATGGGCCAAGACCTTAGGTATTCCTCAGTTAGCCTTGGGTAGGTGTATCACCATGCATGGTTTAGATGGGAGTCCCTTGTCCAATGGGGTTATTTCTCTCTGTACACCTCCTGTTCTACTCTCGGTAGGAGCTCTGCATTCTGAAAAAATTGAGTTTTTCCTCACCCATTGCCCAGCAGTTCCAGTGGTTCTGGGTCACCCTTGGCTGGCCTTTCATAATCCCATCATTGATTGGCAGTCGGGGGAGATCTCACAATGGGGTACCATCTGTAATAAGGAATGTATTACGCTTCCCATCAGAATAGCTGCTGCCATTCCCGCACCCATTCCTGTGGAATACCAGGATTTTGTTGATGTTTTTTCCAAGGGCAATGCGGATATTCTGCCTCCCCATAGGCCTTATGATTGTGCTATTGAGCTAATTCCTGGTGCCACTTTGCCTAAGGGAAGGTTATATGCATTGTCCGGACCTGAAACTGTGGCCATGAATGAGTATGTTAAAGAAAGCCTAGGGAAAGGATTTATCAGGCCATCTAAATCCCCTTTAAGTGCAGGCTTCTTCTTCGTAGAGAAGAAGGATGGTTCACTCAGACCCTGCATTGACTTTAGAGCCTTGAATAAAATCTCAGTAAAAAATACTTACCCTCTGCCACTGATCTCTGTCCTCTTTGATCAGCTACGTTCAGCTGTGATTTTTTCTAAGATTGACCTGAGAGGAGCATATACTGTAACCTCATCAGAATCAAGTCAGGGGATGAGTGGAAAACGGCATTCAGTACTCAGTCAGGCCACTATGAGTATCTGGTTATGCCATTCGGCCTGTCTAACGCTCCGGCAGTTTTCCAGGATCTCATTAACGATGTGCTCCGTGAATTTCTTGGAAAATTCGTTGTAGTCTACTTAGACGATATTTTGATTTATTCTGACTCTGTAGAACAACATGTTACCCAGGTGCGTCAGGTTCTAAAAAAATTACGTGAAAATCACCTATATGCCAAACTGGAGAAGTGTGAATTTCATGTCACGGAGGTATCCTTTTTAGGATACATTATTTCCCCTCGGGGATTCCGTATGGAACCAAAGAAGCTCCAAGCCATCCTTAGTTGGGCGCAACCCACCAACTTAAAAGCAATTCAGCGCTTTTTAGGGTTTGCGAACTACTATAGAAGATTTATTCACTCTTTCTCTGACCTAGTTGCTCCCATTGTGGCACTGACTAAGAAGGGAGCGGATCCTACCAATTGGTCACGTGAAGCCGAGCTATCTTTTCAGGCCTTGAAACAAGCCTTTGTCTCAGCCCCTGTCCTCAGACACCCCAACCCAGAATTGCCTTTCATTGTTGAGGTTGATGCCTCAGAGGTTGGAGTAGGGGCTATCCTATCTCAGAAGGATCCGGATTCCCTTGAATTACACCCTTGTGCCTTTATGTCCAGGAAATTCTCTTCTGCTGAATCCAACTACGATGTTGGTAACCGGGAATTGCTGGCTATTAAATGGGCTTTCGAGGAGTGGAGGCATTGGCTTGAGGGAGCGACTAATATCATTTCAGTTTTGACTGATCACAAAAATCTTCAATACATTGAATCAGCTAAACGACTGAATGCCCGGCAGGCTCGTTGGGCTTTATTTTTTACTCGTTTCAAATTCATTATCACCTTCAGGCCAG
This sequence comes from Pseudophryne corroboree, assembly GCF_028390025.1. Classification (NCBI taxonomy): domain Eukaryota; kingdom Metazoa; phylum Chordata; class Amphibia; order Anura; family Myobatrachidae; genus Pseudophryne; species Pseudophryne corroboree. The sequence continues at coordinate 253,433,774 of NC_086449.1, forward strand.
GTTCCAAGAATACCAAGGCAGATGCCCTGTCACGCAGTTTTCTTCCAGTTCAAGACAACAGTCCTGTTACTCCCATACTTCCGTCTTCAGTCATTCGGGCAGGCCTCACACAGGATTTATTTACCCAGTTAAAGCTGCTTCAACATCAGGCTCCTGGAAATACTCCTGCTGGTCGTCTTTTTGTCCCTGAGTTTTTGAGAGCAACTGTTTTGACGGAGTTTCATGATAGCAAAGTTGCCGGGCATCCGGGAATCGCTAAGACTTTGGAATTAGTCTCCCGCTCAGTATGGTGGCCTGGTCTTTCCAAAGACATTAAGGAGTTTGTTTTTTCGTGTCAGGTCTGTGCACAGCATAAAGTTCCCCGTTCTTTGCCTATCGGTCAGCTTATGCCCTTGAATGTTCCTCTTAGGCCATGGTCTCATATCTCCATGGATTTTGTGGTGGACCTCCCTCTGTCAGCCGGATGCCGAGTCATATGGGTGGTAGTGGACCGTTTTAGTAAAATGGCCCATTTCATTGCTCTTCCCCGATTGCCATCTGCCCAGGGATTGGCAGTCTTGTTCCTCCGCCATGTTTTCAGACTCCATGGGTTACCCACTGATATTGTTTCCGATCGGGGTCCACAATTCATTGCACAGTTTTGGAAATCTTTTTGTGTCTCATTGAAGATGAAATTATCTTTAACGTCAGGCTACCATCCCCAATCCAACGGGCAGACTGAGCGAGTTAATCAATCACTAAAACAATATTTGCGGTTGTACTCGGCCAAACTCCAAAATGACTGGTCTGAGTTTCTTCCATTGGCGGAGTTCGCTTACAATAATGCCTGTCATTCCTCCACCAATGTGTCTCCATTTTTTGCAGTTTTTGGTTTTCACCCCAGAGCTAATTCCTTTTTTCAACATTCCTCTGTCTCCTCACTGACCTTGACCTCTCATCTTAGGCTCATTTGGAGAAAAGTGCACCTGGCTCTCAGAAAAGCGGCATTTCAGGAAAAGAGATTTTCTGACAGGCTCCGGCGGCCGTGCACTTTTAAAGTAGGAGATAGGGTGTGGTTGTCGACTCGCAACATTAAACTTCGACAAACCTCAGCCAGATTGGGTCCTAAATTTATTGGACCATTTCACATTATCAAAAAAGTCAATCCAGTTGCCTTCCGGTTACGTTTACCAAAAACTTTACGGATCGGAAATACTTTCCATTGCTCATTGCTGAAACCATATGTTTCGTCCAGTAGATTTCCTCGTAAGATATCTCAGGGGAGATCACCAATAGTTGTACAGGGTCAGCAGGAGTTCTTAGTTGAGAAGGTTCTTGATTCCAAGTTGTCCCGGGGTCGGCTTTATTTTTTGGTGCATTGGAGAGGTTATGGTCCAGAAGAAAGGTCTTGGGTCCTGGATAAGGATCTCCATGCCCCGAGGCTCAAGAGGGCATTTTTTCGAGAATTTCCTCGGAAACCTGGCTTTAGGGGTTCCTTGACCCCTCCTCAAGGGGGGGGTACTGTTAGGCGCCGGGGTCCACTCGTCGGTGCGGCCCGGCGCCTAGCAACCAGGGACGCCGTGCGCGTTCAGCCGCCGGCTCCCTGGCAACGCTGGACGCCGGGCGCACGGAGCCGCTCAGACCCTAGCAACGGGGACGCCACGTTCGGGCCGCGTTCCCCGTTGCTGGGTCTTTTCTAATTGTATAATGGTGTGCTGGCCGTGCAGCATGCAAGCTGCACGGCATTACTTGTGATTACCCAGTCTGGCTCCTGATTGGGGAGCTCACAGTTATAAGCACCCTTTGGACTTCTCACAGACGCCGGTGATAGCTTCCTGTTTGCCTGTGTCGGTTACAGAGAGTTTCCAGTCCTGCTCAATCCGGTTGTTCCTGTCCTCAGTGATCCTGTACTCGGAAGTTGTCATCTGTTCCTGGAGTCTGACCGAGCACCTTTAACATCCTGTGGTGTTCGTGAGTCGCGGCGTAGCCGTGTGTTGCGGCTTGACCGCTTACTGTTTATTATTTTGTATCTTTGTGTTCTGGAGCTTTTGCGGAGGATTCCGCTCCCCCTGATCCACTCTGGTATCCAGCGGTGCTGGATAGGAGTTACGGATCAGTGGATCTTTGGTTGTCCTTTTCCCTGGCGGCTAGTCCGCACATACTTTTTGGTTTAGTTAGTTAGCTTGTAACCCCTGGCCTGGTTGCTTAGTCAGAGGGCCCCTTGTTATCACCCTGTCTCGGATTTCCCTTTGTCTCCCATTAAGACCTGAGGGGGCATCGGGGTTGGGCAGACATAATCCGCCCTTCGAACGCGGCTGCCATGGGCTCAAGCAACCATAGTCTCGCAGGGGATTTCTGATAACACGGGCGAGACAACGGAGTTAGGGCGCCAGGGGTTACTAGGCTCTCCTGCTCCCACAACCAGTATATCTTTCCAGTACTCAGACCTCTGCCATAAGATCTCCTCTGGTCTGGAGTACGGGAATCATAACAACTATGTATCCTCAGACCTCTTTTCACAGGAAAAAACCCCAAACATTAACCGGGCAGTATCTACTCTGAAACCCCCCTCCGACAACTGTGTCGGTGGGAACAACAGCCAATCCCTGTGTCGAAGAACAGTCAGAGAGAAACAACGATTTGCACCTTTATACAGGGACAACCGGACAATGTCCTGAACCTGACGCACCTCTGTATGATGTAGCGTACTACCTCCCCATCCAGAGGGGAATGGCAAAATCCCTTAGAAAAAACAGTAAGGGGAACAATCGTAACTCAGAATGCTCCCTCTTTTGAATCTATAAATACTCACAAGTCTTAGTCTATTCCTGGACTACCTGAAAATATGAGACGAGCTCTCACCAGAGTGGGAACTAGCCAGATAGACTCAGCGACAAGTGGTGGATGTGTTGGAAACAGAAAACAACATCCACTTCTGCGAACCTACCAAGGCTGCAGAACACTTACCTTTTCACCTTCCACTGTCTGCACAGAAAAGGAAAGAAAAAGAACGGTAACGAACCGGTTAAAATGACTGCATCCCACAAAAGAATGCGTCAGCAACCATTGTGAAGGAGGCTAACTCACGAAGGTAGACTTACCAGGTGTATCCGCCGAGAGTGACTGAACAGAGGGCTCACTAAACAGCTGTATACCTCCCCCGAGTATCTCTGGGAGACAACCTCAGCATTTTCCCGGCTACACCTCCTGCTGTCACGCGGTAGCCTGCTGCAATGCTATAAGTAGAATCAACATAAGCAAGCTTACCCACTCAGGGTAATTCTATCAGATGCCTACCCGAATACAGCCCCCCCTCATGTGCATGCAATGCAAATAAGGACACAGTATAGAAATAAATTTTCACTTAGCTTCCTGTGTATGATCCTTTGCGACCGGTCTCTGCGTCGACCATGAGTTGACCGCCGTAATGTTCTCTCCGCGTCAGGGAGAGAATAATATTCGGACTCCTTGAGAGGATCGAAAAACCAACTCGTCACGGCCAATCTAGAGCTTAAGCAACGGAGCGATCAGTACATGAGAAGAATACCATTATCTTACCATTCATGGATATACATAATCTAATACACAATAAAACACACATATCCTAACCATGCATATATAAATATATATCTACATATATATACATATAGATATAACCTATACGCAAGAGGATTGTCCAGACCCATCAGGTCCCAGCAATGTGTTGTGAATGTGTATGACCATGTACTGACGTGCCCCCGATGTGGATCTACCAGGTACGTTATGGTCGAGATAAACTGAGTAAATGTCGACAGCAAGGAGTAGTAAGCGGGCAAAAATTAATAATAAACTTAGAACCCCGAGGGGTCAGAGGGAAGTATACATATACAATTTCAAACCACTCCCCCCACATATACCTATAAATATATACATATATATATATATATACCAATACAGGTATAAGGCAATAACAGCCTGTTAATGTTTCTAGCCCGGAAATACCGTTAATGCCGACAGGGCATCCACCAACCACTGTGTCTCCCCTAGCGCGTTTACTTGTTTTCAAGCACACAAAACCAACCTGCTAAATGCTAATACTTAATTTTTTTGAATCAAGTACCGCCAAGCGTCGGCGAAGCCGACAGTAATCCCCACAGCAGCTTGTGACAAAGCCCTAACACCTATCGACATATGTCGACTAACCGATAGTGGGTAACAAACAGGGAAACAGTGAGTTTATGTAACACAACAAGGAATATGCGTCCATTATTAAACATAATGCTATATGACACCCCTATAGCATTAAACACTCTGTGCCCCCCCTCCATCTTACTATACAGTAAATCCTGGTGGAGACCTGAGGAAAATGGCGCTGACTCCTCTGTGAGGGCTAAGCTCCGCCCCCTCCCGGCGCGCTTAAGCCCGCTCAATTAAATGAATATATAACCCCCTAAAACTAGCTGGGAACCCTATATACAGGGGTTAACCCCCTGCATAACTTAGTTTTTGTCCCAACGCAGCCCAGGGCGCCCCTCCTGCGCCCTGCACCCACGGAAGCCGTTGGTGTGTGGGAGCTATGGACCGCAGCGGCAACGCTGTGGTCTCCCGGCGAGGCGAAGACACCCGGTGTCCGGGTATGTTCCCCCGCCCGGGATCTTTTTATCAATGCCTCCCAGGGCTCCCCCCCAGCGCCCTGCTCCCTAGAGGCCGACGGGGAGCGGGAGCAGAGAGCGCAGCGCTCCCCCTTCCCGTTCGCGGCGCACTGGCGGGGCGGGCGCCGAAGCCTGTCCCCCCCGCCAGTGAATACATCTTTTAAATGTTGCCCAGGGCCCTGCACCCTGCAGGGCCGGTGGAGTGTGGGAGCCGGGAGCGCGGCGCTACCGCTGCTGCTCCCTCCCGTTCACAGTGCACTGTCGGGGCGGCCACTGAAGAATGTCGCCCCGCTAGTGATATTACATATTTAATTATATGCTGCCCAGGGCGCTCCCCCCCAGCGCCCTGCACCCTGCAGGTGGTGGAAGCGCGGGAGCCGGGAGCGCAGCGCTACTGCTGTCTCTCCCCCCTTGTGACACGCTGGCGGGGTGAACATACGCTGTGCCCAGGCACCGTAATATGTCCCCCGCCAGCATTATAGACCGTCAGCAACATGCCCCCCAGGGCGCTCCCCCCCAGCGCCCTGCACCCTGCAAGAGACGTTGGTGTGTGGGAGCGTGGAGCGCAGCCCTACTGCTGCTGTTACCTCCGTTACTGAAGTCTTCTGCCGTCACTGAAGTCTTCTTTTCTTCCAATACTCACCCGGCTTCTTTCTTCTGGCTTTTGTGAGGGGATTGACGGCGTGGCTCCGGGAACAAGCAGCTAGGCGCACCAAGTGATCGAACCCTCTGGAGCTAATGGTGACCAGTAGCCGAGAAGCAGAGCCTTTAAACTAAGAAGAAGTGGGTCCTGCTTCTCTCCCCTCACTCCCATGATGCAGGGAGCCTGTAGCCAGCAGGTCTGCCTGAAAATAAAAAACCTAACAATAAAGTCTTTAGAGAAACTCAGGAGAGCTCCCCTAGTGTGTGACCCATCACTCCTGGGCACAAAGTCTAACTGAGGTCTGGAGGAGGGGCATAGAGGAAGGAGCCAGTTCACACCCTGTTTAAGTCTTTATAGTGTGCCCAGGCTCCTGCGGATCCGTCTATACCCCATGGTCCTTTTGGAGTCCCCAGCGTCCTCTAGGACGTATGAGAAAAAACAAATAGAATGTGAACTACTTTTCTCTGAGACTGTATATATACTGTATATGAAGCTTGAACAGTTATACAGCTGTGAAAAATCAGGTTTATACTAAAATAATACTGTACATATCACAAAATGTTACACTTACTTGCTACATGTTTAGTAGGTTTTTCATTGAAAACACTGCTCTTAGTATATACTTGCACATAGAATAATAACAAATAAAAAGAAACAAATGATTGTTTTAAAGGAATACATACTGTATCCCGGCGGTTGGGATGCCGGCAGTCACATGACCACGGCTTCCCAACATCCCAACATTAAATATTTCTACTTCTCCCCCCCTCCCCCCACCCCGTGTCCTACCCTAACCCATGGGGAGTGATAGCTAGGGCTAACTCCCTGGGGGGTGTTCACTGTGGCTACCCCTTGGGGCGTGTCGGCTAGGGCTATCCCCCCTAGTGCCTACCCTAATACTCACCTCCGGGATGTTGGCTGTCAGTGATCCGGCACTGTCGGGTGGCGTCAGGATTCCGGCGTCGGGCACATGACCGACATCTGGGATGCTGAACACATCCCGTTTTAAACACTCCTGCAGGACAGTAATATACTGTAGGTCTGTGAAAGTCCGGTGACCTCAACAACGTTTTTTGTCTAGCTGTAAAATGACCATGCGTACAAGCAGTTGCGCTAATAATGATTTATACTGCTATGGCTGAATGACCCTAAAATCACTCCAGTTTAAAACGATACACACATTTTTATTTTAGATGTTAGAGCACAAAATTCATTAAAAATATATCATGGACATGGATGTTCACCTGAATCTATATAAGCAGCAAATCCTTCAATTAAAGGTGCAGACACACTGGCCATTTTTGGGCATACACACTGAGTGCTTTTCCCTCCTGCCCAGCGATGTCAGCGGGGCTGAGCGGCTTTCCATAGCAGGACGCTATGGAAAGCCGTTCACCCCGCCGTTCATCTACTGGTAATACCAGCAGATGAACGGTGGCTGCCGGCGATGAAATGGGGGCGCGCATCAGCGCTCCTCGCTGGGACATACACACTGGGGGTTTTGAGCTGAAAGCAGCTCAAAACACCAAAAGTGACCTGCTTTCTGCTCAGAATTGCCCAGTGTGTACGGGCCTTAAGTCTATTGGAAATATAAATGGATATGTTTGCATTTTTCCTCTCTCAACTTGATAAATACAGAGTGTTTTTAATGCAATCTATGTTGCTGTTAGTAATCACTATAATACAGCATCAAGTGAAGTCTTTGACAAAACACGTGAAGTCTCCGTCACTTTCACTGTATTAGACGAGAGCCGCTTCTGACAGCACAGACCATCCTCTTGGTGCAATGTATGAGGGAATGGCTGTCCGCAGCTACGATCGGCTTATTTATCTCCGACACAGGACAAAAGCGATCCAGGGCTTGCAAGTGTTATCCTCCATCAGTAGCGGATCTTGCCACGGGCAAGCAGGACTTTTGCCCGGGGCGCCGCCTTCCGGAGGGCGCCGGTGCCATCCGGAGGGCGCCGCACCAGGGCAAGATCTGCTGCTGCTGTGCCCCCCGCTGCGTCCCGCTGCCGCTGCCCGCTGCCGCTGCCCGCTGTGAAGGGAAACTAGATGCTACGCGTCTAGTTTTCCTTCGTGGAGAGGACCTTTGCTGTGCGGTGCGCGATGATGTAATCGCGCACCGCACATCATTTCAGCGGCACTACTACTGTACAGGGGGCGTAACTGACCACGCCCCCTGTATGAAGCCACGCCCCAATTTCCGACCGGGTCGCAAAAAGCCCCTGAACCGGCCCTGTCCTCCATGTGGCACGAAAGTCCGGATCAGACGGACGTCCGTAGATAAATAGGATCAATGCACCTGTATTTCACCTTGTAAGTCAAAGTCCTGGCGAAGGTCCAAATGCAAATAGTAAAATGGCAAAGCTGGTCCTCTAACACGTTTCGCTCGGATGGAGACTTAAAATTACAGGTGCGGTGATGTAATAGAGTCCGAGTTTGAAAATCTTACACAAAACCACTCTACAAAGTATAAATAGAGCTGTTTTTTTGGGTGAGTTGTATTTGTCAATGTTGAAAATCAATTACAAGTACACAATTACAGCACATTTACAACAAATAAACATTTGTAAAATTATTAATAACTTAAAATCAAACAAAAATACTTTGATCTCTCAAAATAGTCCATGTACTGTACATGTCATTTTTGCACATTTTTCCACGGAAAATGCGTCGTTTTCACCATGGTAGTAAATACGACGCACAAGCAGCTCCTGATGATTACAATGATATGTGGCATGCCTATATACTGTGTGTGTGTAATTGCGGCTGTATCTGCATACGAAATGTTATGCTACAGAGTTTTCCTGCCAAAAACTGTAACATAATTTGGTATTCCAATACAGCCAAAATTGCACATAGACTATAACCAGGCATATAAATTTAATCAGCAGGATCTACTTATTAATCCTAGTGGACTGGGGTTTATATAGGGTATGTGTAGCTTCAATCATGGGACATTTGGGTGTCAATGGGTGACTATTTCCCACGCTGTGCAACTGTTATACCAAAAGACACTTTTCCGGTTGCTCTGAAATAATCGGACGCTTCCTGGTCTAAATATCCCATGAGTTGGATCCAATTTGCATTGGGAGCATAAAAGACGCACGCCATTACATTGGCCAAGTACTGGGAAAAAATTGCACATTATAATGTCCGAGTGTGTCTGACTTTTTCCCGCAAAACTTGGCTACCATTACATCAAGGCCATTGTGTGTTATACAGGGGCAGATGTATTAACCTGGAGAAGGCATAAGGAAGTGATAAACCAGTGATAAACGCAAGGTGATAAACACACCAGCCAATCAGCCCCCATATGTAAATTAACAGTTAGGAGCTGATTGGCTGGTGCATTATCACCTTGCACTTAACACTGCTTTATCACCGGTTTATCACTTCCTTATGCCTTCCCCATGTTAATACATCTACCCCACAGTTCCTAAATGTTGCTAGGTGAGTTCTTTAGACACCACTAAGCTTGTTAACTTGTCTTGCTAAAGGTGCTAATGTCATGGCCGTCAGGGTAACCATCTGACAGTGACCAGGCCAGCTGACGTGCACCAACCTCTGACTTTAGTCTTTGTGCTGGAAATACTGGTCAATGGTGGTCATTCCGAGTTGTTCGCTCGTTACCGATTTTTGCTATGCTGCGATTTGTCGCGCATGCGCTAAGTTATTTAACACAAAACTTAGTAGATTTGCTGGTGTTCGTGCGACGCTTTTCAGTTGCACTGCTGATCGGTAAATGATTGACAGGAAAGGGGCGTTTCTGGGAGGTAACTGAGCGTTTTCCGGGAGTGTGCTAAAAAAACGCAGGCGTGTCAGGGGAAAACGCGGGAGTGTCTGGAGAAACGGGGAAGTGGCTGGCCGAACGGAGGGCGTGTTTGTGACGTCAAACCAGGAACTGAACGGACTGAGCTGATCGCAATCTGTGAGTAGGTCTGGAGCTACTCAGAAACTGCAAAGAATTATTTAGTAGCAGTTTTGCTAATCTTTCGTTTGCAATTCTGCTATGCTAAGATACACTCCCAGAGGGCAGCGGCCTAGCGCGTGCAATGCTGCTAAAAGCAGCTAGCGAGCGAACAACTCGGAATGAGGGCCAATGCTTGGTAGAAAGTAACTGAAAAAAACTATACACAGTTAAATTGGAGCTCGGATTTACAAACTGATGTGATTTTTAATGGAGGTAAGGTTGTCTGTCTAATGACTGCGCTGCTAAAACCACACCAACTAAAGAACATGGGCAGAAATAAAAGGAGGCTTTCCTCCATTATCGAGAGGCTTGTACAGGACAGGTATGACTAGGGTTACGGCTCCTGTTGAGATGGGTGTGGCTCATGCCAGCATCTTTGATTGGGAAAGTCTTCATGAATCCTGACTCTTTGTAGGCCATCTAAAAGTAGGAAGACATTGGGCTGCGTCTCTCTACCAAGCTACAGTATTTACAGAGCATAAGATGTTTCTGTGCTAACAAGGGACAGTAAATATCACTCCTTTGGTAAGGGTCACAAGCTAGGAAATTGTGCTGCAAGTGCTGTAGATTGTGCTTGTAGCCATAAACCTATTTGTACTTGTAAGTTGTAACCATCGGATTCCCTAAGTGATTCTAAATCCACTATGAATACTAGATGTGCCCAAAGACTAATTCTGGGCTGACCAGTTGGGTGTGGTATTGAAGGTTGACAGTAACTAGGTCGACAATGTCTAGGTCGACCACTATTGGTCGACAGTAACTAGGTCGACAGGGTCTTTAGGTCGACATGTTCTAGGTCGACAGGTCAAAAGGTCGACATGAGTTTTTTATGTTATTTTGGTGTTGTTTTCTTCGTAGATTGACCGGGAACCCCAATTAGTGCACCGCGTCCCCTCGCATGGTGCCTTCGCTCCGCTACCGCTTCGCTCGGCACAGATTACCGTTTCAATCGTAGTCCACGTGGATCGTTAAGTATGAAAAGGTTAAAAAAAAATAAGAATTTACTTACCGATAATTCTATTTCTCATAGTCCGTAGTGGATGCTGGGGACTCCGTCAGGACCATGGGGAATAGCGGCTCCGCAGGAGACAGGGCACAAAAAGTAAGCTTTTAGGATCACATGGTGTGTACTGGCTCCTCCCCCTATGACCCTCCTCCAAGCCTCAGTTAGGTACTGTGCCCGGACGAGCGTACACAATAAGGAAGGATCTTGAATCCCGGGTAAGACTCATACCAGCCACACCAATCACACCGTACAACTTGTGATTTGAACCCAGTTAACAGTATGATAACAACGAAGAAGCCTCTGAAAAGATGGCTCACAACAATAATAACCCGATTTTTGTAACAATAACTATGTACAAGTATTGCAGACAATCCGCACTTGGGATGGGCGCCCAGCATCCACTACGGACTATGAGAAATAGAATTATCGGTAAGTAAATTCTTATTTTCTCTAACGTCCTAGTGGATGCTGGTGACTCCGTCAGGACCATGGGGATTATACCAAAGCTCCCAAACGGGCGGGAGAGTGCGGATGACTCTGCAGCACCGAATGAGAGAACTCCAGGTCCTCCTTAGCCAGAGTATCAAATTTGTAAAATTTTACAAACGTGTTCTCCCCTGACCACGTAGCTGCTCGGCAAAGTTGTAATGCCGAGACCCCTCGGGCAGCCGCCCAAGATGAGCCCACCTTCCTTGTGGAGTGGGCATTTACAGATTTAGGCTGTGGCAGGCCTGCCACAGAATGTGCAAGTTGGATTGTGCTACAGATCCAACGAGCAATCGTCTGCTGAGACGCAGGAGCACCCATCTTGTTGGGTGCATACAGGATAAACAGCGAGTCAGATTTTCTGACTCCAGCCGTCCTTGAAATATATATTTTCAATGCTCTGACAACGTCCAGCAACTTGGAGTCCTCCAAGTCGCTAGTAGCCGCAGGCACCACAATAGACTGGTTCAAGTGAAAAGCCGAAACCACCTTAGGCAGAAACTGAGGACGCGTCCGCAGTTCTGCCCTGTCCGAATGGAAAATCAGATATGGGCTTTTGTACGATAAAGCCGCCAACTCTGATACTCTCCTGGCTGAAGCCAGGGCCAGTAGCATGGTTACTTTCCATGTAAGATACTTCAAATCTACCGATTTGAGCGGCTCAAACCAATGGGATTTGAGAAAATCCAAAACTACGTTGAGATCCCACGGTGCCACTGGAGGCACAATCGGGGGCTGTATATGTAGTACACCTTTGACAAAGGTTTGTACTTCAGGCACTGAAGCCAATTCTTTCTGGAAGAAAATCGATAAGGCCGAAATTTGAACCTTAATAGACCCCAATTTGAGGCCCATAGACAATCCTGCCTGCAGGAAATGTAGGAATCGACCCAATTGAAATTCCTCCGTTGGGGCCTTCTTGGCCTCACACCACGCAACATATTTTCTCCAAATGCGGTGATAATGTTGTGCGGTCACTTCCTTCCTGGCTTTAATCAAGGTAGGAATAACTTCCTCTGGAATGCCCTTTTCTTTTAGAATCCGGCGTTCAACCGCCATGCCGTCAAACGCAGTCGCGGTAAGTCTTGGAACATACAAGGTCCCTGCTGAAGCAGATCCCTTCTTAACGGTAGAGGCCACGGCTCTTCCGTGAGCATCTCTTGAAGTTCCGGGTACCAAGTCCTTCTCGGCCAATCCGGAGCCACGAGTATTGTTCTTACTCCCCGTAGCCGTATAATTCTCAGTACCTTTGGTATGAGAGGCAGAGGAGGAAACACATACATGGACTGGTACACCCACGGTGTTACCAGAGCGTCCCCAGCTATTGCCTGAGGGTCTCTTGACCTGGCGCAATATCTGTCCAGTTTCTTGTTGAGGCGGGACGCCATCATGTCCACCTTTGGTTTTTCCCAACGGTTCACAATCATGTGGAAGACTTCTGGATGAAGTCCCCACTCTCCCGGGTGGAGGTCGTGTCTGCTGAGGAAGTCTGCTTCCCAGTTGTCCACTCCCGGAATGAACACTGCTGACAGTGCTATGACATGATTTTCCGCCCAGCGAAGAATCCTTGCAGCTTCTGTCATTGCTCTTCTGCTTCTCGTGCCGCCCTGTCTGTTTACGTGGGCGACTGCCGTGATGTTGTCCGACTGGATCAACACCGGCTGACCCTGAAGCAGCGGTTTTGCCAGGCTTAGAGCATTGTAAATCGCTCTTAGCTCCAGTATATTTATGTGAAGAGACGTCTCCAGGTTTGACCACACGCCCTGGAAGTTTCTTCCCTGTGTGACTGCTCCCCAGCCTCGTAGGCTGGCATCCGTAGTCACCAGGACCCAGTCCTGTATGCCGAATCTGCGGCCCTCTAACAGATGGGCACTCTGCAACCACCACAGAAGAGACACCCTTGTTCTTGGTGACAGTGTTATCCGCTGATGCATGTGCAGATGCGATCCGGACCATTTGTCCAGCAGATCCCACTGAAATATTCGTGCGTGGAATCTGCCGAATGGAATTGCTTCGTAAGAAGCCACCATCTTTCCCAGGACTCTTGTGCATTGATGTACTGACACATTTCCTGGTTTTAGGAGGTTCCTGACAAGTTCGGATAACTCCCTTGCTTTCTCCTCCGGGAGAAACACCTTTTTCTGAACAGTGTCCAGAATCATTCCCAGGAACAGCAGACGTGTCGTCGGGGTCAATTGAGATTTTGGAAGATTCAGAATCCACCCGTGTTGTTGAAGCACTACTTGGGTTAGTGCTACTCCGACTTCCAGCTGTTCTCTGGACCTTGCCCTTATCAGGAGATCGTCCAAGTAAGGGATAATTAATACGCCTTTTCTTCGTAGAAGAACCATCATTTCGGCCATTACCTTGGTAAAGACCCGAGGTGCCGTGGACAAACCAAACGGCAGCATTTGAAACTGATAATGACAGTTTTGTATCACGAACCTGAGATACCCTTGGTGTGAAGGGTAAATTGGGACATGCAGATAAGCATCTTTTATGTCCAGGGACACCATGAAGTCCCCTTCTTCCAGATTCGCTATCACTGCTCTGAGTGACTCCATCTTGAACTTGAATTTCTGTATGTACAGGTTCAAGGATTTCAGATTTAGAATAGGTCTTACCGAACCGTCCGGCTTCGGTACCACAAATAGTGTGGAATAATACCCCTTTCCCTGTTGTAGGAGGGGTACCTTGACTATCACCTGCTGAGAATACAGCTTGTGAATGGCTTCCAATACCGTCGCCCTTTCTGAGGGAGACGTTGGTAAAGCAGACTTTAGGAACCGGCGAGGGGGAGACTTTTCGAATTCCAACTTGTAACCCTGAGATACTACCTGCAGGATCCAAGGGTCCACCTGTGAGCGCGCCCACTGTGTGCTGAAAATCTTTAGTCGACCCCCCACCGCCCCTTAGTCCGCTTGCACAGCCCCAGCGTCATGCTGAGGGCTTTGTAGAAGCCGGGGAGGGCTTCTGTTCGTGGGAAGTAGTTGCTTGCTGCACCCTCTTACCCCTTCCTTTGCCTCTGGGCAAATATGACTGTCCTTTTGCCCGCTTGTTCTTATAGGAACGAAAGGACTGCGGCTGAAAAGACGGTGTCTTTTTCTGTTGGGAGGTGACCTGAGGTAAAAAAGTGGATTTTCCGGCTGTTGCCGTGGCCACCAGATCCGATAGACCGACCCCAAATAATTCCTCTCCTTTATACGGCAATACTTCCATATGCCGTTTGGAATCCGCATCACCTGACCACTGTCGCGTCCATAAACTTCTTCTGGCAGATATGGACATCGCACTTACTCTCGATGCCAGAGTGCAAATATCCCTCTGAGCATCTCGCATATAAAGAAAAGCATCCTTTAATTGCTCTATAGTCAATAAAATACTGTCCCTATCCAGGGTATCAATATTTTCAGTCAGGGAATCCGACCACACCACCCCAGCACTGCACATCCAGGCTGAGGCTATTGCTGGTCGCAGTATAACACCAGTATGTGTGTATATACTCTTCAGGGTAGTTTCCAGCCTCCTATCAGCTGGATCCTTGAGGGCGGCCGTATCAGGAGACGGTAACGCCACTTGTTTTGATAAGCGTGTGAGCGCCTTATCCACCCTAGGGGGTGTTTCCCAGCGCGCCCTAACCTCTGGTGGGAAAGGGTATAATGCCAATAACTTCTTTGAAATTAGCAGTTTTCTATCGGGGTTAACCCACGCTTCATCACACACGTCATTCAATTCCTCTGATTCTGGAAAAGCTACAGGTAGTTTTTTTACACCCCACATAATACCCCCCTTTGAGGTACCTGCAGTATCAGAGATATGCAAAGCCTCCTTCATTGCCGTGATCATATAACGTGTGGCCCTATTGGAAAATACGTTTCTTTCTTCACCGTTGACACTAGATTCATCTGTGTCGGTACCTGTGTCGACTGACTGAGGTAAGGGACGTTTTACAGCCCCTGACGGTGCCTGAGACGCCTGGACAGGTACTAACTGGTTTTCCGGCCGTCTCATGTCGTCAACTGACTTTTGCAGCGTGCTAACATTATCACGTAATTCCATAATTAAAGCCATCCATTCCGGTGTCGACTCCCTAGGGGGTGACATCACCATTACCGGCAATTGCTCCGCCTCCACACCAACATCGTCCTCACACATGTCGACACACACGTACCGACACACAGCAGACACACAGGGAATGCTCTTATCGAAGACAGGACCCCACTAGCCCTTTGGGGAGACAGAGGGAGAGTTTGCCAGCACACACCAAAGCGCTATAAAAATGTATAGAAACAACCCTAAAAGGTGTTGTTTCTGTTATATGCGCTTAATATATATAAATATCGCCAAAATATGCCCCCCTTCTCTGTTTTACCCTGTTTCTGTAGTGCAGTGCAGGGGAGAGTCCTGGGAGCCTTCCTCACAGCGGAGCTGAGCAGGAAAATGGCGCTGTGTGCTGAGGAGAATAGGCCCCGCCCCCTAAAACAACGGGCTCTCCTCCCGGAGTTTGCGATATATGGCAGGGGTTAAATACATCCATATAGCCTCAAGGGCTATATGTGATGTATTTTAGCCATAGAAAAAGGTATTATACATTGCTGCCCAGGGCGCCCCCCCCAGCGCCCTGCACCCTCAGTGACCGCTGGTGTGAAGTGTGCCGACAACAATGGCGCACAGCTGCAGTGCTGTGCGCTACCTTATGAAGACTGAAAGTCTTCTGCCGCCTGTTTCCGGACCTCTGGACCTCTTCAACTTCGGCATCTGCAAGGGGGGTCGGCGGCACGGCTCCGGGACCGGACTCCATGGCTGGGCCTGTGTTCGATCCCTCTGGAGCTAATGGTGTCCAGTAGCCTAAGAAGCAAATCCATCCTGCACGCAGGTGAGTTCACTTCTCTCCCCTAAGTCCCTCGTAGCAGTGAGCCTGTTGCCAACAGGACTCACTGAAAATAAGAAACCTAAAAAACTTTTTCTAAGCAGCTCTTTATGAGAGCCACCTAGATTGCACCCTGCTCGGACGGGCACAAAAACCTAACTGAGGCTTGGAGGAGGGTCATAGGGGGAGGAGCCAGTACACACCATGTGATCCTAAAAGCTTACTTTTTGTGCCCTGTCTCCTGCGGAGCCGCTATTCCCCATGGTCCTGACGGAGTCCCCAGCATCCACTAGGACGTTAGAGAAAAGAGCAAAATTGTGAAAAACTCGTGTCGACCTTTTGACCTGTCGACCTAGAACATGTCGACCTAAAGACCCTGTCGACCTAGACACCCTGTCGACCTAGTTACTGTCGACCAATAGTGGTCGACCTAGACACCCTGTCGACCTAGTTACTGTCGACTTAGAGACCGTATCCCGACCAGTTAGCTGTCAAGGTAAAGGAGATAATAATTTATCCAGTATCTGTCACACTATGTGAAAGGATTCAGTAATAGAGAAGTAAAACATATTAGAGGAGACTGTATATAGGATGATGCTGACAGACATATACTGTACATCATGTCCTTGAGACTTTGCCCCTTGTAACTTCATACATTGGTTTAAATCTCAGAGGTACCAGAGCTGTGGTTAATAGCATTGCAGTGCTGATGTTTGTAGCTGATAAATATTCTCAGTCTGACTTCTTATTATCAAGGGATGGCTTTTGCTGAGACCAGTGTCTGTCCCGTCAGAGTCACTGCCACTCTCCGCAGAAAGAAAAAAACAAAAGTACTATGAAGGATACGTTTAAAACAAATGGTCACAATGATATTGCCTGGTTAATGCCTCTCCTTAGAACATGGGGCCTGATTCATGTTTCTAAGTACAGCAAAAAAAGTAAGCAATTCTGAAAAACCATGTGGGTAATTCCAAGTTGATCGCAGCAGGAAATTTTTTAGCAGTTGGGCAAAACCATGTGCACTGCAGGGGGAGGCAGATATAACATGTGCAGAGAGAGTTAGATTTGGGTGGGGTGTGTTCAATCTGCAATCTAATTTGCAGTGTAAAAATAAAGCAGCCAGTATTTACCCTGCACAGAAACAAAATAACCCACCCAAATCTTACTCTCTCTACACATGTTATATCTGCCTCCCCTGCAGTGCACATGGTTTTGCCCAATTGCTATCAAAAATCCTGCTGCGATCAACTTGGAATTACCCCCCATATTGCACTGCAGGTGGGGCAGATGTAACATGTCCAGAGAGATTTAGATTTGGATGGGATGTGTTCAAACTGATATCTGAATTGCAGTGAAAAAAATAAAGCTGTGTAACATTTGTGGGCTACATACAAAAGCAGCCAGTAATTACCCTGCACAGAAAAAATACTGTATAAATGTATTTGCTACCCTCGTACGGACACATGTAGGTAAATTTACTAAGATGGGAGTTCTATTTAAGATGGGATGTTGCTCATAGCAACCAATCAGATTCTACTTCTCATATATCTAGCACCGTCTAGAACAGTGATTTTCAACCTTTTTTTACTCGCGGCACACAAAACAATATTTTAAAATTGCCAAGGCACACCAACAGTTCACCCACAGCAAAAAAACAAAAAACACACATTGGCCCTCACAGTAAAAAACAAATCCACACATACATTGGCCTACACAGAAAAAACGATCACATTGCTCCCCACATAAATCATGTTGCTCCCTACATAAATCCTATTACTTCCCACATGGATTATTCACATTGTTCCCCCCATAAATCCTATTTCTCCCCACAGGAGAAATAACATAACAAATATTAGCCCCTACCGGCCAGCTGTCCTCCTCTCTATCCCTCAGTGGCGGGGGTTGTTCATAGTGGACTGCTGTGAATACTGAGCAGTGGGCAGTCGGGCAGGTGTGGATGTGGGTGGGCAAGGAAAGCTGTGGATGCAGGCGGGAACTGGAAGATGTGTAGGCTGGCTGAGTCGTGAGACACGGCGGCCGTGACTTATGATATCACACTGCCGCGTCACCAAGGCATAGGTCATGGCTGGAGCACGACTGATCCTCTAAGAAGAGCCCGGGCCAACAGTTCACTCTGAAAGTGCAAGAAGCTGCTCTGGCTCCGCGCAGGGCTGTAATTAGGTGTGTGCCGATGGTGCCTTGCCCACAGCGCAAGTGCAGTGAAGGCGCACCATCTGGCCACACACCCCTACCTACCTGGCTGCACACCCCTACCACACCCCTACCTGTTTTGGTCAGTGATGGAGTAGTGAAATTTCCGCTGTCCACCGGTGCCTGCCTCTGTAAGGGACGGGAAGCGCCCCATTTGGTGTTACCCGACTTACGGTAATTCTGGCTGTGAGCTCCGCCGCCACCTCTGAAGTGGAGAGAGAGAGCGCTCCTTCAGCCATCTGGTCCCGTATAGGAGCCGCCGCTGCCTCTACTGTGACACCCGCTGCAGCATGAGCATTGGAGAGGGGACTGTGAGTACCAGTAAATGAGTGTCTGCGCCTGGTAGTCCTGGATGCCGCATCGCCCTAACAGGTGACTTGAGACACACACACACTCTCTGCTGCTGTAATGTGTAAAACGGGACTCTGCTGCTGTAATGTGTAAAATGGTACTCTACGTGCTGTACTGTGTAAAATACCTGCCTAATGTGTAAAAGGGGACTCTACCTGCCATACTCTGTAAAAGGAAGCTCTGCGTGCCTTACTGTGTAAAAGGGAGCTATGCCCCTTCCCCATAAAGCCATGCTCCTATATTTTGGCGCACGCCTAC
Organism: Pseudophryne corroboree; assembly: GCF_028390025.1. Lineage (NCBI taxonomy): Eukaryota > Metazoa > Chordata > Amphibia > Anura > Myobatrachidae > Pseudophryne > Pseudophryne corroboree. The sequence continues at coordinate 253,452,185 of NC_086449.1, forward strand.
GGCGCGCATTGGTCCACTTTTATATTTAGGGGTAAGGGGCGCCGATGCTGTTTTTTGCACACAGCGCTAAAATGTCTAGTTACGGCACTGGCTCAAAGCCACACCTTGCAACTGGTCGCGGCACACTAGTTGAAAAAGCCTGGTCTAGAAGATAATACCTGGAATCTGATTGGTTGCTATGGGCAACATCCCATCTTAAATAGAACTCCCATCTTAGTAAATTTTCCCCAGTGTTTGTTCCAGACATAAAGTTACTTGCTTTTTTTTTTTTTTTTTTTTGCTCTACTTACAAACATCAGGCCCATGGTGCAAACAGCAATAAAATATTCAACCAATCAGCTTTTCTAATTTTCAAATAAAAAATAAATAAATTCCAAAAACTCATTGGTTGTTATAAGTTTAACCTTAATTTGATTATTTTTGTTGGCTTTTCTTAATATGGAAGTACTTGTCTTTCTTATACTACATTGTAATTAGGGTGGCCAATCCCAGGCCTTTTTTTCAATCCAGGGTATCTGGATTGAAAAATGATTAAACCTGGGATACTCGGGATTGGGTTGAAGATTTTGAAATAAAAATCTTCAGTGTCCCCCTCCTTCCCCCCTCCCCTTCCCATACCCACCCAGCCAACATAACTACTCACCATCCTCTGGGAGTGCAGGTGGGTTCACTTGCTGCAGGCGGAGAGGTGCGGTCTTGGCTGCGCGGATGGCTGGCGTCAGACTGTGCAGCGTGACCTCTGACTTCACGTCGCGCTGTGCAGTGCACACTGCCGGGAGCAGGGGAGAATGGAGCTTGGCAGCATTTGAACACCTGAGAAACCAAAGGGGGCTTCTAATCCCCGGGATTGGAAGCTCCAATCCCGGAATTGAATCCGGGCCAATTTTAGATCTAAAATCCGGGATCCCACCGATCCCGTCCCGAAATTGGCCACCCTAATTGTAATGTGGTAGAGACATTTTGTGAACCTGCTGGGGTATTTTTCTTGTTACAAAGTGTATTCTTCCTAAACACTGCTACATGTTTGTTGCTTATTGACTGTATTGACCTGGAGAAACTTCATTGCAATTGTTGTTTTGTGTTTAATTCAGACCTCATATTAAAGATGGGAACTCGAAAGTTTAATTAGACAGATATTTATTTCAATTGTGCAACTATATTTTCTTGTCAACTTCTACCAGCAAAACCAAACTAATTGCAGACTAGTTACAACCTACCAACAAGACTGTATCTCCATTACTGTCTGTTTGTGAAGTGTGCCACCATCTATTCTTCTCAGTGGCATATCTATCATGGAGGGAGAGATGCGAGTTATGGGGACCCATGTGCACTCCCTGCACCCACTGCAATTACTTACCCAGCGTCCTCTGGCACCATTATTCTTGTGATGTCTTTAGATATATTGCAACACCATATTGCTGAAGAAATCACTGGGAATATGACATCAGCACTCATTTCTGATGAATGAACAGTGCCAGAGGATACACAGAAGATAAAAAAGACTCGGGAACTGTGCCATAGTCTTTGCCATCTTATGTACATGCTGGTGCCATATTTTCTGTGGAGCAGAAACCCATTGAAAATTTGCACATGGGTCCCCTGCTGTCTTAAAGTGCCTTTGTCTAACCTCTACTGTATGATCTGTATTCAGAGTATTAGGGATCAATGACACCTTCGTTTTTTAGCATTACCTATGGATGGTAACAAATTTATTTCAATAGATGTCTACCCTTTGATACGGGGATGGTTTCAAAGAGGAGGAGGCCCGTGTGCAGACTCTTGCGTCACCCGGCAGCAGTAGAAGCTTGTCTCTGTGGAGGAGGCTGAGACTGCTCTTCAGGAAGCAGATTGCCCTTCTCTCCCCCACTGCAACTGCGCTCCTCAATGCCGCCTGTGACGTCATCATGCCCGCCCACGGGACATCTTCAGACTGTTCAACAATGGAAGAAGTGATTATATGACCCCCGCAGAGCCCTGATCTCAACATCATCACATCTGTCTGGGATTACACGAAGAGACAGAAGGATTTGAGCAAGCCTAAATCCACAGAAGATCTGTGGTTAGTTCTCCAAGATGTTTGCTGAGTTCCTTCAAAAACGGTGTGCAAGCATACCTAGAAGAATTTATGTTGTTTTGAAGGCAAATGGTGGTAACACCAAATATTTATTTGTTTAAGATTTTCTCTTATGTTCATTAACTTTGCATATATATATATATATATATATATATATATACACACACATATAGTATATTATATATATATATATATATATATAGAAAGACAATATAAAGGGGCACTCACCAGAGTATTGCACGTAAAAGCATTAATTTTTAATTCATACTTATCAAGGTGATTTCAAACAAGAGTTCTTTCAACGTTTCGATCCCTCAGGATCATCGTCAGGAAAACACAGCAATAGCAGCATGTACAGAGAGTTGCATCTGTTCATATACACCAGTGTCTAGTAGTCAATGCCTAATTGCTCTTGTTTGAAATCACCTTGATAAGTATGAATTAAAAATTAATGCTTTTACGTGCAATACTCTGGTGAGTGCCCCTTTATATTGTCTTTCTATACGTTGATGCCCGGATTAACACTCTGGACCTCTTGGGAGTCACCCCAGTTGATGTCATATATTTTTATGTGCGAGTGCGACCTCCTCTGGAACTATATATATATATATATATATATATATATATATATATATATATATATTTATTTTTCTATTTTTATTTTATTTTTTATTTTTAAGAGATAAAGGTATGGGTGCCCTTTCCACTTCCAGATACACAGCAGTCAGGAAACAGCACTTTTTGTGCGGGGTTATTGGGCAATCAAGCTATGGCTAGTTTTAGTGTGCAGTACATACAGTACAACATAAAAATAAATACTAGCCCATTTAAGCTTCTAACTAATCAGAATGCTTCCCTTTCCTAACGTCCCTACCACAAAACATAAACATAGGCACAGTACTCACAGCCAGTAATCACAGTGTCTCTCAACAGGGCTGCTACCTGTTCCCCCAAGTAATGAGACACTGAGTAAAACCATGACACACCTTTATTAGCTTCTACAAATGCAAGCACTAATTAGCCAGTACTTAGGGAGCCCACCCTCACTCTCCATTCATAACCCCAGGAACCCTTAACCAGCTTTTACTAAAGCCCAAAAGTCTTACAAAATCTTTTTTATAATCACAGACATTTTCCTGGCGTTTTAAAACATATAGGTCAGAAACCTTGGACAAATATATCTCCTATTTATAACCTTACCAGTGCTTTTATCACTATATATTATTAACAGTTTTTCATAAAGTGCAGCAAATTCCGCTGTGCTTTACAGTTGGAGACAAAAATGCTAAAATAGAATAAAACAATTAGAAACAAAACTGGGTAATAGCAGACAGTTATAGGCATTGCTACAGAAAGATAGATGTTATGTATTGTATAAAGGTCCACCAGATTGCAAAGGTTCTTGGTGGCCTGTATGATATGGTTACACAGTAATGTTGGCCTGGAGGATGGGAAAGTGAAGAAGGAGAAAATATGTGAGGATACAGATGTAGCCACACTCATCGGGGCTACATCCAGGTGCATTTGCACCTTATTTGCCACGACAGTGTGCCCATCTAAGGCACGCGTGCGCCCCATTTGCATGAATGGGGGCAGTAATAGTCGCAGCTCAGCGTGGCTAGGTGTGACTCGCCGCGCTGGGAGTGCTCGAAAATAGCAGATGTAGCCACAATGAGGGTGGTTACATCTGTATGTGTGGACTCTACAAAGAAAACTGCTTCATGTATAGCTTTAAATAATCACAGAAAAGAATGTGTTGGGTTATAAAGTTTGTTTGTTTTTTTACAAAGTTTTGAGTGCCCCTGGAAATAATGCCAACTTTAACTTTTGTGAAAAATGCATTTGCGTAGTGGAAATAGCTGTGCATCCCAAAAGCTAGGAACAACCCTAAAAATTTGTCTTCTCCACCCTTCTTTCAGTAATCTTGCTCCATAAAAGGAAATTATATTTTTTCCCAACACTGTCCTAGTGTGACTTTTATATACATTGCTTAGATCATCTTCGCTCCACCCATCTTTTCCTCTTACCGGTCCAATTTCACTCATCTACATATGCTGACATTTTGCTCTGCAAAATTATGTGCCACAGGGAAAATCTAGGCACCCTTGTGCAAATCACACTGATGGAAGGGCCCAAATCTAGGTTTCTAAAGAATGGAGAAGTTGACAGTTGGATATGTTGCCCAGACTAACTAATCAGCTTCTACTTATCAGTCAATGAATATTTTTTTATAAATGCTAGCTATAAGCCGATTGGTTGATATGGGCAACTTCTCAACGTTTCAACTTCTCCCCTCTCTAGGAGACTTGATATAGTACAGTGATGGCTAACCTTGACACTCCAGCTGTTGTTGAACTACACATCCCAGCATGCCCTGCATCAGTTTTAGCATGGCCAAATAACAAAACTGTAGCAGGGCATGCTGGGATATGTAGTTCAACAACAGCTGGAGTGTCAAGGTTAGCCATCACTGATAGTACATCTCTGGATTTATTCTTTTCATTATTGTTTAGCTTTGCTATATGATACAACACAGCTCTGTGTCTCTCTTTGCACTGGATATACAGTTGTGCTCATAAGTTTACATACCCTAGCAGAATTTGTTTTTTTCTGGCCATTTGTCAGATAATATGAATGATAACTCACAAACTTTTCTTTCACTCATGGTTAGTGGTTGGGTGAAGCCATTTATTGTCAAACAACTGTGTTTACTCTTTTTAAATCATAATGACAACATAAACTACCCAAATGACCCTGATCAAAAGTTTACATACCCTGGAGATTTTGGCCTGAGAACATGCACACAAGTTGACACAAACGGGTTTGAATGGCTACTAAAGGTAACCATCCTCACCTGTGATCTGTTTGCTTGTAATCAGTGTGTGTGTATAAAAGGTCAGTGAGTTTCTGGACTCTTTAAAGACCCTTGCATCTTTCATCCAGTGCTGCACTGACGTGTCTGGATTCTGAGTCATGGGGAAAGCAAAAGAATTGTCAAAGGATCTGCGGGAAAATGTAATTGAACTGTATAAAACAGGAAAGGGATATAAACAGATATCCAAGCAATTGAGAATGCCAATCAGCAGTGTTCAAACTCTAATTAAGAAGTGGAAAATGAGGGATTCTGTGGAAACCAAATCACGGTCAGGTAGACCAACAAAAATTTCAGCCACAACTGCCAGGAAAATTGTTCGGGATGCAAAGAAAAATCCACAAATAACTTCAGCTGAAATACAGGACTCTCTGAAAAAAAATGGTGTGGTTGTTTCAAGATGCACAATAAGGATGCATTTGAAGAAAAATGGGCTGCATGGTCGAGTCGCCAGAAGAAAGCCATTACTACGCAAATGCCACAAAGCATCCTGCTTACAATACTCCAAACAGCACAGAGATAAGCCTCAAAACTTCTGGAACAAAGTAATTTGGAGTGATGAGACCAAAATTGAACTTTTAGGCCACAACCATAAACGTTACATTTGGAGAGGAGTCAACAAGGCCTATGATGAAAGGTACACCATTCCTACTGTGAAACATGGAGGTGGATCGCTGATGTTTTGGGGATGTGTGAGCTACAAAGGCACTGGAAACATGGTCAAAATTCATGGCAAGATGAATGCAGCATGTTATCAGAAAATACTGGAGGAAAATTTGCACTCATCAGCCCGGAAGCTGCGCATGGGACGTACTTGGACGTTCCAACATGACAATGATCCAAAACACAAGGCCAAGTCGAACTGTCATTGGCTACAGCAGAATAAAGTGAAGGTTCTGGAGTGGCCATCTCAGTCTCCTGACCTCAATATCATTGAGCCACTCTGGGGAGATCTCAAACGTGCAGTTCATGCAAGACAGCCCAAGAATTTACAGGAACTGGAGGCTTTTTGCCAAGAAGAATGGGCAGCTTTACCATCTGAGAAAATAAAGAGCCTCATCCACAACTACCACAAAATACTTCAAGCTGTCATTGATGTTAAAGGGGGCAATACACGGTATTAAGAACTGGGGTATGTAAACTTTTGATCATGGTCATTTGGGTAGTTTCTGTTGTCATTATGATTTAAAAAGAGTAAACACAATCGTTTGACAATAAATGACTTCACCCAACCACTAACCATGATTGAAAGAAAAGTTTGTGCGTTATCATTCATATTCACTGACAAATGGCCAGAAAATCACAAATTCTGCTAGGGTATGTAAACTTATGAGCACAACTGTAAGTGTGTATAGAGAGCAGCTATATTTGAGGGTAAAGAAAATAAGTAAAGCAAACAGCTGATTTCATCTACCATCCCAATTAAATGGTGCATATCATACTGAGCTAAATAAACTCATTCAACATAACTAACAAATCCAAAACTGCTCCATTTGCTAATTTCTGAGCTTGTACCTGATGGAGAAAGTGGAGTACACATCAATTTGTACCAAAGCAGGAGCTGGTTGCACCAAGATGATAGGAGGGTGGAGCAGGCATGGTCCCGAATCGATCGTTCAGATCCATTCGGGATAGCCATGTCTGTATTTAATACAGAAAACTATTGTGAATATAATATTGATTTTTGCGCAGTCAATATTATTTTTGGGCATGCGCGGTAAGTGCAGCCATTAAACTCATGAATACACACTGGTAAAAAAAAAACGGGCAGAGGATGCCATGGAACAGGTAAGTTTATTGCTCAGTAATGTGTTTAGGTTCAATTCTATCAATGCATTGTACCTTAAGAATCAAATAAAAACAAAATATATTGGGATATGAACATCGACCTTTCGGAAATATCGGAGATCGATGCCCATTCTTAGGTGGATTCTGATTTATAACAAGTGGCAGCGAGGATCTGAGTGCTCAAAGCATTGGACTTCATGGATTCTATGCTCTTTGTAACTGACTACATGGATAAAGGCTTTTCTGAAAGCACAAGAGGACGCCAGAAGGTTACAGCAATACATTTAACAAATTTTGCAGGAGGGCATGTACAAGCTTATAAAGTATGGTTGGTAAAGGTGGAAAACGTGATACAGTATGTTATAGATAGTTGCTTTGGCAGTAGATGGAAAGTACATGAAAGAATAAAGGACACCGGTACAGAGTTAGTAGGAAAAAGTCATGGATTAGAAAATAAACTGTTAAATTATATTATAATACAAAAACAAGTTGTCATCCAGATATAGAAACTGCTATAGTTACTACTAGTGCTTTATATTTAATGCCATATTGTATGATGATATAGCCCCTAATAAAAATGAAATTCCCAAAAAACAGAATGAAATTGATTGAAACATTGGAGGTACTCCTAACAGAGAGTTGATGAATAATAGTACATATGATGAATAACAGAACATGTGTAAGCCATTTAGCACCAACAATACGTAACCCAATTTAGACATTAATATTAATCCTTCACATATCATAATCCACATTGTTCAATATAATTGTAATTCTGCGAAGTCCTATTATTTGTATTAGCCTTGGTATTCACTAGTCCTGTTATAATTACTTCTCTACTACAGAATGAGCTCACACCTAAGTAATTATGTAAAATGGCAATTTGTCTGTTGTGAATTAATAATTTAATTGTGGACTGTTTTTCTTAGCTTAGAATTCCTTAATATTCTCCAAGGGTTTTGCAGATCCTGCTCCATTTTAAAGTTGGCTATTTGATGTATAATTGAAAATCAAACACCCACAATTTAGTCAAATCTATATTAAAACTGTCTTTGATCTTTTATTTCCCTAAATGGATTTTAAACTCCTAACAGAAAATGCTCTTATAAATGAGGCACTAGATGAATAAATTGAATAGATCAGTCTAATAAAAAAGCATAATGGACCCTATTTAGATTTAAGCAGAAATCTAACTACATGGTAGTTAACTATTGTGATTTAAGGGGCTCAAACACAATTTTTTCTTATTCATGCAATAAAAATACTGCCTACTTTTGTAAGTACCACACAAGTAGCCATCTGATTTTTTTTAAGTTCGATTTATAGAGAATGCACCCTAATTCCCAACTCTATATTTGTGCACACATTTAAAATGTTCCCCTTTTTCCTCTGCAAACGAACATGGTTTACCAAAGGTTCAATTTCAAATTTGGATTTACTAACCATGTCTAAACTATTAATTTGGGTAACTAGTACCCAGAGTTTTTTAAGAGCCTTTGCTAGATGCTTAGTACATTTTCATGTGTTTTATAACTGCAGATGCCTGCATATTGTATAGTCCACTAATTCAATGAATAATGCGCAAGTAAAGGTTGCATAGCAATCAATAATCAGCAGTTGAATAGGATTTTGTCCTAGTCAGCTTTAACTACAACTGTTACTACTGCATATTCCACAGTTATTTGCTTAAGTCGTTCTACTGTCACTATCACTACTTCTGTCTTCTGACTATACTTATCCGATGTCTGAACAACTGTCATGGCTCGTATGCCAAATATCCCGCTTTTGACTCTTCCTATGACTAACTTTACAAACCCTGAGAACTACTGTAGGACCTGATTTTAATATGTTTTTACGGAATGTATTGCATAATGTCCATTTAAGTGCTTCACCTTAACTCTTGTTCTGTGTTCACATACATTTGCTTTTAGTTGTAGTTTATGAAGCAAAATGCCACAGCTTCATATGGGGCAAGCAGCAGTAGGATACTTTGCACTTGCTGATCACTCATACATTTGGGGGTTGAGTGTTATGTATGCCAGTTTACGTGGCATAACTTTTATGAATTCGCCCTGGACATGCTCAGAATATTAGCTCACACAAAAGCCGGAATGCAGAGTCTAACACATTCTGAATGTTTCTACCCTTGCGCCCAGAGAGGTGGAACAGGAGTGGGAAGTACAGTAAATTGGTGGTGATATCCAGATTTGTGCAGATGAGCTGCCAACACAAAACAACCTTAAAGTGTCACCAAAGACTCAAACACATGTACAAAAACAATTGGAGGGTACACTCATAAAGGCGCTCAATAAATAAAAGAAAAAGAAAACAAAAAAAACCCAAAGTACATTCTTTATTAAATTGTCAGGTCAGTCCTCAGTCTTGATTTTATTTTTCTGATGATCAACTCCTATAAGTCCTAAAAAGTCACTGGAGGATGGACCTTCCCATACATATACTTTCTAATTTTGCGACCGATTCTGGTAAGTGCTTTACCATGATCATTGGGCCTGGATATGTCTGATGTACTGTTTTACATAAACTGCACTTTGTTTAGTGCAGACTATAGCTTGGTACATGCTACTTAGGGTGTACTATGATATCCCGGCTGTCGAGTACTCGTGGACACCCCAAGAGGGATAATAGTTGTCAGTATCTCGGCGGTCAGGATCCCGGCGCCAGTATGCTGAGCGCCGGGATCCCGACAGCTGGGATATCGAATGCTTCCCGCTACTTAGGCTTATTTCATGGGCTGGTGACAATTGTTCTAAAATCAAACATTCAGAATTATAAAAACCCCTCCGGAAAACCTGCTCCTGTCTGCACATCAGATATGTAGAGTTAGTAGGTTTACATTGTATATATGGTGTGGTAAATGTGTAGACTGTATTAACTTAGAAACCCATGCAGACCATTTTTAAAATGTGATCAATAATTAATTTTCTGTTTCACTAACACTAAAAGACCATCTAGCAGCAACTTAACGAGTCTTCCCAAAGATACATTTTCAACTGTCAATATTAACTAGCAATTAAAACAGTGCTGTATACATTTCAGTTGATATTGCTCAACATAAAATAGCCTAAAACCGACACTGAAGGACTGATGGGCAAATAATGTAAGACCACAGGAACCACATAAAGTAAGTAAAGTCAAATCACAAGAGTGTTCGGCGGTTATATCTGCAAAAAGTAGATACTTTGGTGAGACAAAAAATAGGATTTTAATACCTACTGGTAAATCCTTTTCTCTTAGTCCGTAGAGGATGCTGTGGACTCCAAAAGGACCATGGGGGTATAGACGGGATCCGCAGGAGACATGGGCACACTATAAGACTTTGAATGGGTGTGAACTGGCTCCTCCCTCTATGCCCCTCCTTCAGACTCCAGTTAGAAAACTGTGCCCAGGGAGATGGACATTTCGAGGAAAGAATTTATTGTTTAAACACGGTGTGTGTCATACCAGCTCACAGCTCGAACATGCCGCAGAACGTGGCATTCAATAGAACACCAGCTGACGGCATGAAAAAACATACAGCAATATGCTGACCGCAAATGTAACACAACCTGTGTGTAAACACGACCAATAATCACATACTGCATGCCATGGCATGAATAACAGCATTAACAGACTTGACTGAAAAGAAACACCACCTGAGTGTAACCACCAATAGCTGCAGATACAGTATGCACTGGGACGGGCGCCCAGCATCCTCTACGGACTAAGAGAAAAGGATTTACCGGTAGGTATTAAAATCCTATTTCCTCATACGTCCTAGAGGATGCTGGGGACTCCAAAAGGACCATGGGGTCTATACCAAAGCTCCAGACCGGGCGGGAGAGAGCGTATGACTCTGCAGCACCGATTGAGCAAACATGAGGTCCTCATCCAGAAGTGTTTGAACCCGACCAAGTAGCTGCTCGGCAAAGTTGAACCGTCGAGACCCCTTGGGCATCCGCCCAAAAAGAGCCCACCTTCCTGGTAGAAAGGGCCTTCACCGACCTCGGAAACGGTAATCCAGCCGTAGTATGAGCATTCCGAATCGTATCACAGATCCAGCGTGCAACAGTCTGCTTAGAAGCAGGAGCCCCAATTCTTGTTGGGAGCATACAGGACAAACAGAGCCTCTGTTTCCCAATCTAAGCCGTTCTGGCGACATAAATATTCAAAGCTCTGACCACATCAAGAGACTTCGAATCAGCTAAGGCTTCAGTAGCCACAGGCATCACAATAGGTTGGTTCCTGTGAAATGCAGAAACCACTTTTGGCAGAAATTGTTGCAGAGTTCTCAACTCCGCTTTATCCACATGGAAGATCAAATAAGGGCCCTTGTGAAACAAAGCCGCTGATTCCGACACCCGCCTTGCAGACGCCAAGGCCAATAGCATGACCACCTTCCAAGTGAGAAATTTTAACTCAACCTTTCGTAAAGGTTCCAACCAGTGTGACATAAGACACTGCAACACCACATTAAGGTCCCATGGTGCCACTGGGGGCACAAACGGAGGTTGGATGTGCAGCACTCCTTACACGAAAGTCCGAACTTCTGGAAAAGTGGCCAATTTTTTTCTGAAAGAAAATTGATAAGACCCAAATCTGCACTTTAATGGAGCCTAACATTAGGCCTGCATCCACACCTGCTTTCCAAAAAATGGAGAAAACGGCCCAGCTGAAATTCTTCCATAGGCGCCTTCTTGGATTCCCTCCAAGACACATACTTCCTCCAAATACGGTGGTAAAGCTTCGCCGTTACTCCTTTCCTAGCCTGAAGCAATGTGGGAATGATTTCACTGGAAATACCCTTTCGGGCTAGGATATGGCGTTCAACCGCCATGTCGTCAAACGCAGCCGCGGTAAGACTTGATACACGCCCGGTCCTTGCTGTAACAGGTCCTCTCGTAGAAGAAGAGGCCAGGGATCTTCTATGAGTAAGTCTTGAAGATCTGGATACCAAGCCCTCCTTGGCTAGACCGGAACAATGAGGATCGCCTGAACCTTTGTTCTTCTTATGGTTATCACCTTCGGAAAGAGTGAAAGTGAAGGGAACACTAAACACACTGGCATTAAAAGGAGAGGTAATAATCATGGGAGACTTTAATCTTCCTGATGTAAACTGGGAGGTGTCTGTTGCTAGTTCCACTAGAAGTAGGAACATTTTAAATTCCCTTCAGGGAGCATCCCTCCACCAATTGGTGAGGGAGCCCACTCGGAAAGACGCAATATTAGACTTAATACTTACAAATGGAGACAGATTATCAGACGTAAAAGTGGGTGAAAACCTCGGATCCAGTGATCATCAAGCAGTATGGTTCAGCATTAAGACAGAGACTGACTCGTCCCATACAAAAACAAAGGTGTTGGATTTTAGGAAGGCTGATTTTGTAGGGATGGGAAAATGTGTAAGCGATTCTTTGGCAGAGTGGAGGAACTTGGAAACAGTGCAGGAGAGGTGGAAAACATTCAAATGTGCAATATTGAAGGCAACAGACCTTTGTATCAAAACTGTTAGGAAAAACACAAGGAAAAGGAAGCCAGTGTGGTTTGCAAAAGAAGTAGCAAATATTGTGAGAGCAAAAAAGATGGCTTTTAGGAAATATAAGCAGACACAAAATAATGAAGACAAAAAGATATATCTTGTTAGACAGAAGGAGACAAAGAAGGTAATCAGATGTGCAAAGGCACAAGCTGAGGAGAAAATGGCCCAGTCAGTGGGTAAAGGAGGCAAAACTTTTTTTAGGTATATAAGCGAAAAAAGAAAAACAAAAGGCGGAATTATAAAACTAAAGACGGACACTGGGAATCTTGTTGAGGGAGACAATTTAATAGCAGATCATCTTAATGATTATTTTTGCTCAGTATTTACTACTGAAAGAGAGGGGAAGGGGCCACAGTTAAGTTGCAGGGATATTCAGGAAAATGAAACAAGTACATTTACAGAGGAGAAGGTCCTAACAGAACTCTCAAAGCTGAAAGTGGACAAATCTATGGGGCCAGATGGGATACATCCAAGGATACTAAAAGAACTTAAAGAGGTGCTGGTAGCACCATTGACAGAATTATTCAACCAGTCATTAGCTACAGGAGAAATTCCAGGGGACTGGAAAAGAGCAAACGTAGTCCCACTGCACAAAAGTGGAAGCAAGGAAGAGGCAAACAACTACAGACCAGTGAGTCTTACATCAGTAGTAGGGAAATTGATGGAAACACTCTTAAAAGAAAGAGTTGTAGATCATCTCAAATCCGGCAATTTACTGGATCCCAAACAGCATGGATTCACTGGGGGAAGATCATGTCAAACAAATCTTATTGACTTTTTTGATTGTGTGACTAAAGTGATGGATAAAGGTGGAGCCATGGATATAGCTTATCTTGACTTTAGTAAGGCTTTTGACACAGTTCCACATAGCAGACTGCTAAATAAACTTGAAAGTTTGGGATTGGATATTAGGATTATTGAATGGATAAGATCTTGGTTGAAGGATAGAAAACAGAGAGTTGTGGTAAATGGAGTGCATTCACAGGAGGGAAATGTTACCAGTGGAGTACCCCAGGGATCTGTACTTGGACCAGTGCTTTTCAATATCTTTATTGGTGACATTGCAAATGGGATTAAAGGGAAAGTATGCCTTTTTGCAGATGACACAAAGGTATGCAACAGGGTAGACACACCAGGTGGGGTAAAACAAATGATTGAGGATCTAGGTAGACTAGAGGAATGGTCAAGAGTCTGGCAATTACAGTTTAATGCCAAAAAATGCAAAATCATGCACTTGGGTCTCAAAAATCCTAAAGCTAAATACAGTATTAATGGCACTATACTGGAAACTACTGAGGAGGAAAGGGATCTAGGAGTCACTATTTCAGATGACTTAAAGGCAGGTAAGCAATGTAACAAGGCAATGAGGAAGGCTAGTCAGATACTTGGCTGCATTGGGAGAGGAATCAGCAGCAGAAAGAAAGAAGTAATAATGCCACTGTATAGGTCATTGGTACGGCCTCATCTAGAATACTGTATTCAGTTCTGGAGGCCATATCTTCAAAAGGATATTAATACATTAGAAACTGTACAAAGGAGGGCAACTAAAATGGTGCATGGCCTACATCACAAAACATACCCAGAAAGACTAAGAAATCTCAATATGTATAGTTTGGAGCAGAGAAGAGAAAGGGGCGACATGATAGAAACTTTCAAATATATGAAGGGTTTTAACAAAGTCCAGGAGGGAAACATTCTCCAAATGAAGAGAAGCAATAGGACACGAGGACATGCACTGAGACTGGAGGGGGGGAGGTTCAGGGGAAATTTGCGGAAAAATTATTTCACAGAAAGGGTAGTGGACAAGTGGAATAGCCTCCCATCAGAGGTGGTAGAGGCTAAGACAGTAGAGCAATTTAAACATGCATGGGATAGACATAAGGATATCCTTACAAAGAAATAAGGATCAAATAAGGTTAGTGATAAAAAAAAATAATATATAAAAAAAAAAAAGGGGCAGACTAGATGGGCCAAGTGGTTCTTATCTGCCGACAAATTCTATGTTTCTATGTTTCTAACACATAGACCGACGGAAACCTCTTGGTGTCACGAGGGCGTCCATTGCTATTGCTTGAGTGTCCCTTGACCTGGAACAATATTCCTGAAGTTCCTTGTTGAGGCGAGACGCCATCATGTCTAATTGAGGAATTCCCCAAAGACTTGCCACTTCTGTGAAAACTACTTGATGAAGACCCCACTCTCCTGGATGGAGATCGTGTCTGCTGAGGAAATCTATTTCTCCGTTATCTACACTCGGAACGAAGACCTCTAAGAAAGCATTTACATGCCTTTCCGCTCAGCGGAAACTTTTGCGGCTTCTACCATTTCCGCTTTGCTCTTCGTTCCACCCTAGCGGCTTACTTACGCCACCGCTTTTAAGTCGTCTGACAGAATTAAGACGGGGAGATCGAAGAAGATGTTCCGTTGTAAATAGCTCTTAAGTCAAGAATGCTTATTGCAGACAAGCTTCCCGGCTTGACCTTTTCCCCTGGAAAGACTGCTCCCCAGCCTCGGACACTTGTATCCATGGACACTAGGATATAATCCGGGATCCTGAACCTTCTTTCCTCTAGAAGGTGAGAACTGCGCAGCCACCACAGGAGAGATATCCTGGTCCTGGAAACTAGGATCATTTTCCGGTGCATGTGCAGGTGAGACCCGGACCACATGTCCAACTGGTCCCGCAAAAACCACTCTGGCATTTGGCCTGCTCACCGAATGGCCTCGTAGGCCGCAACCATCTTCTTCATCAACGGAACGTATTAATGGGTTTACATTGTAGCAAATCTGATCTGACCCTGGATCCTCAGATCTCTTTTCCACAGGAAAAAACAACTCTTAACAGTTCAGGATCTAATTTTATTCCCAACACCGACATCTGCATCGTTGGGATCAACAGCGATTCCCTGTGTTGAAGAACTGTCAGAGAGAAACAACGATTTGTACCACTTGTTTCCTGACCTCGCCGTAGTCAGGAGAGCGTCCCAGTACAGGATAATAATGGCTCTTACTATAGAAGGAAAACCATCATACTGTTATCACTCCGGTGAAATGACAATGACAATCCTGAATAGCAAACCCAGGCAAGCTTAGTGCGTATGAAAAAGCATTTAAATCCTCTTTCTTCTTTTACAGGCTGGAGATCCCTGCCCTGAGAGATTCCAACTTGTAGTTCAACTTCTTAAGAAGAAATCTTTTTGGGATTGTTCTGACCGAGCTGTCCGGTCTCAGAAGCACGAAAAAGCCTGAATAACAGCTTATTCCCTTTTTTTTGTGACAGGGACAGCAGGACAATGTCCTGATCCTGAACCAACCCTTGTATTGCGTTGCATATTACCTCCCCGTCCAGAGGAGAATCGGTAAGATCTATTTTAAAAATCAGTGAGGGGAATCATCTGGAAACTTGAGTATGTCCCCCTTTGGACTTTATTCTTAACTCACTGTGTTAAGTCCATTCCAGGACTGACTGAGGAGTATTAGACGAGTTCCCACCGGTGTGGGCTCCAGCAAGATAGACCCAGCGATCTGCGGTGGATGTGGTAGAAACAGAGGACGATATCTGCTACTGCGAACTTGAAAAGGCCGCAGACTTCTTACCTTTTCACCTTCCTCTACCTGCAAAGAAGGGGAAAACAAAACGGTATCCAACCGGTCAAAATTACTGCATCCCACAAAAAATGCGCCACCAACCGTTGTGAGGGAACATAGCTCAGGACGGTAGACTTACCAGTGGTATCTGCCGAGATCAACTTAACCAAGCCATCCCCAAACCAGATTATCCCTTCATAGGGAAGATACTCCAGTATTTCTCGGAGTCAGTGCATACCTCTTGTAGTGGCACGGCAGCATGCTGCAATGTTCTAGATAAGACCCAACTGAAGGAATATTCAATCTCTCCCCAGGGTAAATATATCGGATAACAAGGTAACCGACTATTTCTGAATACAAACACTCCCCCATGGGTATGTAATGCAAATATCATCAAAACATATAATTAAAATATCACTTAGCTTCCTGTATACGATCCTTTGTGACAGGGCCCCGTGCAGACCAGGGGTTGACGTTCACTTTATTCTATCCACGGCGGGAAAAGAATAAACACTCGTACTCCTCGAGAAGAATTAAGACCATCTTGTCACGGCTGACCTAGAGCTTTATCAACAGAGCGACCAGCACATGAAAAGGAATAACTTTACTACAGCATTCATTAGAAATCGTAATATTAATATACATATTTAAATACACATATACACACATATTCTATATATACATCATACATATATGTATCTTGTCAGAACAGCAGGGTGCCTAGTGACATTAATGTGTTCTGAATGTGTATGAACATGTACTGAATGCCATTGTTGTGGATCTAACCAGGAAACATTATGGTCGACATAAAACATAGTATTCGTTGACAACAGGGAGTAGCAACCGGGCAAAATAACATTCTTGCGACCCCGAGGGGTCTGAGGGAATTATATATACATAATGTTAATATCACTCCCCCACAAATACTACCACGTATGTGCTAAAGCTACAGCTCAATGTATTCGTACCATATATATATATATATATATATATGAATGAACAACAAGTAGATGCGGGGGCGCCCAGGTGACACTGCAGAGAATGCACTACCAATACACGTAGTGATACAAATTTTTATAATATATAAAAACTTTAACACTTCAAAATGACACTCCTCTTAAAAACGAGTGGCTGCAGCCTTAAACAGAATGATATGTGCTTGGATAACACATATATAGTAAATTTTTAAGTGGAGAAAAAGGGCGCCTTCTAGTGTCTAGCTACAATTAAATAAGGTGTAAACCCAGTGTGTGTAGGAAATGAACACTACTTATCTGGAGCATACAAAAGATAAAAGAAATATAACATATCGCGTACCGTTTTCATGCAATTATCACACCATTATTCAACATAAAAACAGTTGTGTGTATAAAAAACCTTATAGTGATAAACAAATTCCAGATTTTAAAATCCACAGCCAGGGATAATTAAAAGGTTTTTCACAAATTTTAATAAAAACAAATGGTAAAAATGCAAGCGTACAGGATAAAAAATTCAAATGAGCTTATCTATCCATATAGAAACGGGTACGTCTAACTTTCCATAAATGTCCGGTGAAATGGTAACAATGCAAACGTACAGAAAATAAATATTAAAAGGCTTATCTGTCCACATGGGAGGTTCAGGTACAGCAGTGGGGTACCTTGGCGAGCGGTATGCAGGCTTCCGTGCATTGGCCAATTCACTAACTAAACCCCCATCATTTATTCATTGATGTTGTGAGGATAAGTGAGCTCATTTTGGTGAGTGCTGAACTTTTTGTTTCTATATTTTTGAGTAGGTGGCCATGGGCTACATGCACCCCACCCTATTAGTGGCGAGTGCGGATACTGCACCCCGCTTCTGGGGTGGCGAGTGCTGTGGTTTTCTATTTGCTGGTATATACATATATATATATATATTTTTTTTTTTTTTTTTTAATCTATATACACACACAGGTATCATGTTAATTTACACCCAGTAATACAGTTGGTTCCGACAGGGTCACCCACATACGACTGTGTCTTCCCATATAGTGCTTACTTTAGAAAAGCTTACAACCTCATCTACTGAATCAAGTACCCTCAGGAGTCGGCAACGCCGACAGAGGTATCCCATAGCTGTTTGTGGCAGAGCACTCACACATGTCGACACACGTGTCCTAAATCGCTATAATGGGTAGATTCCTGACAGGGAAAACACAGAAACTTTTCAACAACTCATTTATACATATATATATATATATATATATATATATATATATAGTGCTTTTAATATGAGCCCATAGTGCCCCAAGCAACTGTGCCCCCCTTCGTTTTACACTGTTAGATTTTTCAGTGTTTTGGCGGGCCAGCGTCTCTGTGAGGATCAAAATGGCGCTGTATAGAGTTGTGAGGGCTAAGCCACGCCCCCTGCTCGGCGCGCTTCAGCCCCGCTATTTTTCACAGTTTTTTGCTGGCGGGGGTCTGTATACAGTGCCTATGCACTGTATACTACTTTGCCAGGATCTTATATGAGGTAAAATTGCTGCCCAGGGCGCCCCCCCTGCTCCCTGCACCCGTGTAGTGCCGCTTGTGTGTCGGAGCAATGGCGCGCAGCGCGACCGCTGCGTGGTACCTCAGAGACTCTGAAGTCTTCTGCCGTCACTGAAGTCTTCTGTTCTTCTCATACTCACTCAGCTTCTTTCTTTTGGCTCTGTGAGGGGGGTGACGGCGCGGCTCCGGGAACGAGCAGCTAGGCGAACCAAGTGATCAGACCCTCTGGAGCTAATGGTGTCTAGGAGCCTAAGAAGCAGAGCCCTTGAACTCAGAAGAAGTAGGTCTGACTTCTCTCCCCTCACTCCCACGAAGCAGGGAGCCTGTAGCCAGCAGGTCTCCCTGAAAATAATAAACCTAACATAAAGTCTTTTCAGAGAAACTCAGGAGAGCTCCCCTAGTGTGTGTCCAGTCTCTCTGGGCACAGAGTCTAACTGGAGTCTGTAGGAGGGGCATAGAGGGAGGAGCCAGTTCACACCCATTCAAAGTCTGGCCATGTCTCCTGCGGATCCCGTCTATACCCCATGGTCCTTTTAGAGTCCCCAGCATCCTCTAGGACGTATGAGAAATTTGAATCAGATTTGTAAAAATGATTCTGCAATTGTAATTTCTTTTTATTTGTTCTATGCATTAAGTCCAGAGTAAATTGAGACATTAAACTGAAGACATTAAAAATAATAATAATAATAATAATAATAATAATAATTTGGATATTCTAAAATGTTTGACCACCAGCATATTGTAAAACATTTTTTATTATTAACTTTTCTCTTATTAAACTGAGATACTTTCTGTGTCATCTGGCTAACTTCACTCTGTACTAACTATTCATTCTTTTAGCTATATTGGAAATAATTGGTATTTATAATAATGCTATACTAAAACAGCTTATTATAAAAAATAATATTCCTGGAGAGCAGCAGTACAACAGAGGGTTTTAAAATTATGTCAAAGTGCAAATTCATAAGGTCTCTGGCTTCTGGTTTCCCACCTGCACGCCTACTAGGGCATTCGGCACTGCTATTTCTGGTTTATCTTCCTTTGTCATTTTTATGAAGGTTATAGGCCTGCTCACTTTCTTTCATGTTTTATATTAATTGTGATTGTGCTGCTGCACTCTAGGGATATTCTTATTATGAGGAATCAGGGAAATGAGAACTGATGGATTTGACCCTCCAGTTGTAGTGCAAACCACAGATATTCCAGGTGTAGGAGTGCTATTTCTTGCATGTGTATAAACTAAAACAGCTTTCTACTGTTAACAACAGCATTGTAGAAGGGACAATAAAAAAGAATATGAAATGTATGCAAAACCGTAATATTCCTACAAGCCAGAACTTATTGTGATTGTTAAAAGTGCCAGGTGGCAGAGCCGGCCTTAACCAATATGATGCCCTAGGCAAGATTTTGGCTGGTGCTTTCTAGCACCGCTGCTCATTCCTCCTCGAACCCTGCACCCCTTTCCCATCACCATCAACCCTCAGTCATAGCAGTCCTCATTTTAGTGCTCCTACCCCCTATATTTAAATGGGAACAGTGCGCACATTCGACGCGCAGCCCAAAAACGAGTTTTATGGTAAGAACTTACCTTTGTTAAAACTCTTTCTGCGAGGTACACTGGGCTCCACAAGGAATGGACATTGGGGGTGTAGAGTAGGATCTTGATCCGAGGCACCAACAGGCTCAAAGCTTTGACTGTTCCCAGAATGCATAGCGCCGCCTCCTATATCACCCCGCCTCCCTGCACAGGATCTCAGTTTTTTAAGTTAACCAATCCAATGCAGTAGCAGGAAAAGAGACTACAACGGTTAGTAGCCACATACACCGCATTCTCACGACAGGAGACGTGTCAGCGGCTAATGCCATACCAACCCAAAAAAGCTAAGTGCGTCAGGGTGGGCGCCTTGTGGAGCCCAGTGTACCTCGCAGAAAGAGTTTTAACAAAGGTAAGTTCTTACCATAAAACTCATTTTCTGCTGCGGGGTACACTGGGCTCCACAAGGAATGGACAATGGGGATGTCCTAAAGCAGTTCCTTATGGGAGGGGACGCACTGTAGCGGGCACAAGAACCCGGCGTCCAAAGGAAGCATCCTGGAAAGCGGCAGTATCGAAGGCATAGAGCCTTATGAACGTGTTCACAGAGTGTGCACAATTGTTCAAGGGTCGCACCACGTTGGGCCGCCCATGAAGGTCCAACAGACTGAGTAGAATGGGCCTTAATGTGATCAGGAGCAGAGAGACCAGCCTTCACATAAGCATGTGCAATCACCATTCTAATCCATCTGGCCAGAGTTTGCTTGTGAGCAGGCCAGCCCCATTTGTGAAATCCAAACACAACAAAAAGAGAATCAGATTTCCTAATAGGAGCAGTTCTCTTCACATAGATACGGAGAGCCCGTACCACATCCAAAGACCGCTCTTTGGGAGACAGATTAGGAGAAACAAGTGCTGGACTACAATCTCCTGATTAAGGTGGAACGAAGAAACCACCTTAGGTAGATAGCCGGGACGAGTCCTAAGAACCGCCCGGTCACGGTGAAATATCAGTTATGGGGAACTACAGGACAAGGCACCCAAATCCGACACTCTTCTAGCTGAAGCAATAGCCAGCAGAAACAGCACCTTAAGGAAAAGCCACTTAAGGTCAGCTGAACCAAGAGGTTCAAACAGAGACTCTTGTAATGCCTCCAAAACCACAGACAAGTCCCAAGGAGCCACAGGCGGGACATAGGGAGGTTGGCTATGCAACACGCCCTGAGTAAAGGTATGCACATCAGGTAAGGTCGCAATTTTTCTCTGAAACCACACCGACAAGGCAGATATTTGAACCTTGAGGGAGGCCAGACGCAGGCCAAAGTCCAGGCCTTGTTGAAGAAAAGCCAACAACTTGGCTATACTAAACTTGGAAGCGTCACAATCGTTAGATGCGCACCAAACAAAGTAAGAATGCCAGACCCTATAGTAAATCCGAGCAGAAGCCGGTTTCCGGGCCCGCAACATAGTTTGAATGACCGCCTCAGAAAACCCTTTAGCCCTTAAGACGGAAGCTTCAAGAGCCACGCCGTCAAAGACAGCCGGGCTAGGTCCTGGTAGACACAGGGGCCCTGAACAAAGAGGTCTGGGTGTTGTGGAAGTAAAATTGGATGCTCTGACGATAGGCCTTGCAGGTCTAAGAACCAGTGCCGTCTGGGCCACGCTTGCTTGAACTTCCAAATTACCCTGGGCAGGAGTGACACCGGAGGGAACACGTACGGCAGCCGAAACCTCCACGGTACCGCCAGCGCATCCACGAATGCTGCTTGAGGATCCCTTGTCCTTGCTCCGAAGACCGGAACCTTGTGATTGTGTCGAGACGCCATCAGATCTACGTCTGGAAGGCCCCACCTTTCCACTAGGAGTTGAAACACTTCTGGATGGAGGCCCCACTCGCCGGCATGCACGTCCTGACGACTGAGAAAGTCCGCTTCCCAATTCAGGACTCCCGGAATGAATACTGCCGATATGGCCGGTAGATGGCGTTCTACCCACTGTAGAATCCGTGAGACTTCCTTCATTGCTAGGCGGCTTCGAGTGCCGCCTTGATGATTTATGTAAGCCACTGTGGTGGCGTTGTCCGACTGTACTTGAACAGAACGGTTCTGAATTAAATGCTGGGCTAGGTTCAAGGCATTGAAGACCGCCCGCAACTCCAGAATATTGATCGAGAGGAGGGACTCCTTGGTCCACCGCCCCTGAAGGGAGTGTTGCTCCAGCACCGCGCCCCAACCTCTTAGACTGGCATCTGTCGTCAACAGGACCCAGTTGGATATCCAGAACGGACGGCCCCTGCACAGTTGTTGGTCCCGGAGCCACCAGAGCAGCGACAGACGGACCTCCGGAGTCAATGAGATCATTTGAGACCTGATCCGGTGAGGCAGGCCGTCCCATTTGGCTAGAATCAGCCTCTGGAGAGGGCGAGAGTGAAATTGAGCGTACTCCACCATGTCGCATGCTGACACCATGAGGCCCAGCACCTGCATCGCCGAATGTATCGACACTTGCGGACGAGATAGGAAGCAACGAATCCTGTCCTGAAGTTTCAGGACTTTCTCCTGAGACAGGAACAACCGCTGGTTGTGAGTGTCCAATAGTGCTCCCAGATGCACCATGCTCTGAGCAGGGATCAGGGATGACTTCTTCCAGTTGATGAGCCAACCGTGGGCTTGCAGAAACCGGACCGTCACATCTAGATGACGCAGGAGAAGTTCTGGGGAATTTGCCAGGATTAACAAGTCGTCCAAATACGGCAGTATACTGACCCCTTGACGGCGGAGTGCCACCGTCATCACCGCCATGACTTTGGTGAAGACTCGCGGAGCCGTTGTTGAACCAAAAGGTAATGCCCAAAACTGGTAATGGCAGTTGCCAATCGGAAATCTCAGGTATTGCTGATGAGACACTGCTATAGGAATATGCAGGTAAGCATCCTGTATATCCAGGGAGACCATGAAGTCCCCAGGTTCCAAGGCCAGAACTATAGAGCGAAGGGTTTCCATCCGGAACTTGGAAACCTTCACAAACCTGTTCAATGCCTTGAGGTTGAGAATGGGCCGGGAGGACCCATTCGGTTTCGGGACTAGAAACAGCAGAGAATAGTACCCCCGGCCCCTCTGCGCAAGAGGCACCTGTACTACGACTCCTGTATCCAGGAGGGTCTGTACCACCGAATGTAGAGTGTTTGCCTTTGTCTTGTCCAACGGGACATCTGTCTGGCAAAATCGATGAGGGGTCGGTTTTTGAAGGCTATGGCGTAACCTCGAGTGACGACTTCCCATACCCAGGCATCTGAAGTGGTCTTCAACCATTCCTGGGTATACCCTAGAAGCCGGCCCCCCACCCTTATCTGTCTTGGAAGCTGGCTGATGGACCGCACAGGCTCTTTTGGGCTTAGGCTTACCAGGTTTGGAAGTGTGGGCCTGCTTGTTGTACACCTGACCTTTTGCTTTACCTGAAAGACGAAAGGGGCGAAAGGAAGTACCTTTAGCCTTCGACACAGAAGGAGCCGTACTTGGCAGACAGGCAGTTTTGGCAGTAGCCAAGTCAGCCACAATCTTATTTAAATCCTCCCCAAACAGAATATCTCCCTTAAAAGGGAGTACCTCCAGGGTTTTTCTAGAGTCCAGATCCACAGACCAGGATCTCAGCCACAATATCCGGCGAGCCAGGACTGACGTAGTAGAGGCCTTGGCTGCCAGGATACCGGCATCAGAAGCCGCCTCGTTAATATCACGAGAAGCTGTGACAATATACGACAAGCATTGTCTAGCATGGTCAGGGGAGATTTCAGCATCTAACTCCAAGGCCCATGCTTCAATGGCCTCTGCAGCCCAAGTAGCTGCAATAGTGGAGCACAAGTGAGGGTGTAAATCGCTTTCAGACAACCCTCAACACGTTTATCCGTAGGCTCTTTTAGAGATGTGACGGTGGTGACCGGTAGAGCTGAGGAAACCACCATCCTAGCCACATGTGAGTCCACTGGAGGAGGCGTTTCCCAATTCTTAGACAGCTCCGGAGCGAGGGGATAGCGAGCCAGCATCTTCTTTTGAGGCATAAACTTCTTACCCGGGTTTTCCCAGGGTTCCTGACGTATATCAATTAGGTGGTCAGAGTGAGGTAAAACTTGTTTAATCACCTTCTGACGCTTGAATCTATCTGGTTTCTTAGGAGAAACGGATGGCTCGGGATCATCCATAATCTGTAAAATAAACTTAATAGCCTCCAAAAGATCAGGAACATCCACATGTGAACCACCGTCCCCATCAGCCGTATCTGAGTCAGAACCTGTGGGGTCAGTGTAAGTGCCGTCTTCATCCGACGAGGTGTCAGTGACAGCAGTGGATTGTGAGGAGACAAGCACTCGCTTAGAGGACCGCTTGGACGTAGGCGAGCGATGGTCAGACTTTTTAGTAGTCAGGGACTGGTTCAACTTCTTTATTTGAGCAGATAAATCGTCCACCCACAGCGGGTTAGCTGCAGGGACCACAAACGGTTGCACCGGCATTGGGGGTCCCATAGGTGTTAGTTTATGAACTAGCGTATGCAGAAGCGTCGAAAAAGCGGCCCACGGCGGGTCATTATTTGCCCCCGTTGCCACCGTCCCACTGGGGGGCAAGGAGCCCCCAGAACCAGAGCCCAAAGCTGCTATATTCTCCTCATAAGTATCTGCGGCTTCAGCAACACCGGCAGTGTGTTCAGCCCCAGAACCGTTACCCTCAGAAGCAGACATGATATAACTTGCAGTATCAGGTAACAC
Organism: Pseudophryne corroboree; assembly: GCF_028390025.1. Taxonomy (NCBI): domain Eukaryota; kingdom Metazoa; phylum Chordata; class Amphibia; order Anura; family Myobatrachidae; genus Pseudophryne; species Pseudophryne corroboree. The sequence continues at coordinate 253,476,849 of NC_086449.1, forward strand.
AGTACAATTTGTCAGCAGCACAATACCTCTAGCCCAAACCCCTGTGCAGTGTAGTCAGCACCAGCAGAGATAAAGGAGAGATATGGTGACTAAATCACAGAGAAAAATACGTAATACAGTATATCTTTGTGAAAATCTATATTAGATAAAACCTGACGCACCAAGCCCCCTCAGGTTATAGAATATAGGGATAGCAGGTTGAGTGAAAGACACAAAATGGACACCACTCAGCTATCAAATGCACACACAAATAGTCACAGTCTGTACAATGCAGAGGTTATTACTAACAATAATACTGTACTGGACTAGCTTACACAGCTATATAACAATAGATATAACAGTACACAGTAAGAACTGGATGTATATCACAGGGTAATTGTACTAGGAAACCCTAAGTGCACTCTTTCTTAAGTAACACTGACTAAAAAAGGCAGGTAGAATACTTAAGTGTCTTGTAAAGTCACAGCACTGACAACCAGGCGGCTTTAAATAGGAGGATTTGCCCAAGCATTCCCAGGAACAGTGAGCTGAGGGATAATGGCGCCGCAGACACTGCCAGGGAGTGAGGGAGAGACAGATATGCATCTCCAGGGCAGGAACATTTGCAGAAAATGGCGCTCTGGGGCTGGGGGAGGGGCTTCAGGTCCAAGCTCTATCCCCCTGCTGGCAAAACCACCGGGTACTGCGGGCTCTAATAAAACGGTTTATAGAGAAAACCTGACCTGTCCCATGCCCTGGTGATCTAGTGGGATCGCCTGTACTGCCACAGTGCCCACCGCCAGCGCGCGCGACCCGCCTCCCACTGACCGCGCCGGATCGCGATAAAGACTGGGTCCCGCAAGCGGGACTCACTTACCACCTCCCGAAGCGCGGCCACGCGATCCCAGAGAGCCCCCGTTGTGTGTGCCTGACAAGAAGAAAACCGGAGCCTCCTGCTGTAGTTACCCGGCAACCAGGGCTCGGGAGTGTACAGCGCCGCTGGGGAGAGCCGGAGCTGCAGCCGTGAATGTCCACTGACATGTAACACTGCTGCTGCCCTTGAAGTCTTCACTTTTTTCCTCAGAAAAAAGCTCTTCTTAGGGCTGCCTGGAGCAGCCCCTTTGTTAAGTGCCTGCTACTGCAGCACCAACTACAAAACTGAGATCCTGTGCAGGGAGGCGGGGTGATACAGGAGGCGGCGCTATGCATTCTGGGAACAGTCAAAGCTTTGAGCCTGTTGGTGCCTCAGATCAAGATCCTACTCTACACCCCATTGTCCATTCCTTGTGGAGCCCAGTGTACCCCGCAGCAGAAAAGGGACGTGTTCTTTGGGCATGGCCACACAATAGTACCCCCAATTCAAATTACACCACACAGTTGTGCAACTTTATTCACATTATATCATGAAATAGTGTCCCTTCTTCGCGTTTCATTTCACAGTAGTGCCACTTTAATTTATATACACTACTAAACACAGTAGTGGTCCTTATTCACATTATATCACACTGAATTGATCCTTATTCACATTATACCACACCATATTTTTCTTTATTCACATTAGACCACACAGTAGTGCCTTTTCCATACATTACGTTACACAGTAGAGCACCTTATACACATAATGCCACACATTAGTAATGCCTTTATACACATAATACCATACAGTAATGCCCCTTACCCATATGACACACATTATTAATAACCTTTTAAACATAATGCACCTTACACATTATGCAAACCTTTATTGATGCGATTATACACATAATGACACACATAATGCCCCTTACACATATGTCGCACATTATTAATGCATTTATACACATGACACACATATTGCCCCTTACAGATATGCCGAACACTACTGCACAACGAACTTACCAACACACACACAGCACTCACACAGCCACTAACACTGTGACCTCTGCCTTTGCTTGTATATAGCTGTGCTGGGCGCCTTTTCTGCAGAAAATGCTTCTTATTTTCATTGCTATGTGACTAGGATGCACAAGCAGCTTCTGATGATTAAAATGATAATTAAAATGCCTAAATTCTGTGTGAGACTGCGGCTGTATCTGCATACAAAATGCTACGTTACAGTGATTTCCAGGAATATACTGTAACATAGCATTTTATATGCAGATACAGCCGCAATCACACACAGAATATAGGCATGCCACATATAATTTTAATCAGCAGAATCTGCTTGTGCCCAATGGCATTCCAAATGCCCCAGGCATTTACCTAGTTCCTTATGCCTAGGGTCGGCCCTGCCAGGTGGTATGCTGTATACGGGGGTGTGATAGCAAATTTCGGGGTTCGGGATGTCGGCGGTCACATGACCAACCGTAGCATCCCAACTTTTAGAATGCCAACATGGGACGGTGTCATTAATTTACCCCTCCCTTGCCCCATATCCTAACCTGCCTGGGGTGGTGGCTAGGGTTGAGATAGTGGGGGTGGTGGCTACGGCTAATCACAGGGGGGGGGGGGAGCTAGGGCTAAGACTCGGGGGGGGGGCATCTACAGCTAACCCCTCCTCTAGTGCCTAACCCTAACCATTACCCCATTGCTTATTCTAGGGATGTCGGCGGTCAGTATTCTGACGCTGGGGTTCCAAGTGGTGTCGAGATTCCGGTGTCAGTTACCTGACTGCTGGCAGCCTGGCATCCAGGCAGCCAGGATGCTGACTGCATCCCGTATATGATCATGGTCATATCTATAGTTGTTACAGGGTGTGCAGTGCACATGGGTCTTTGGGTTCAGGGTGTCCCAGATTGCACACCCTGCAACCATAAATGATGCTTACCTGTCTGTTGGTGCCACAGACATGACCGTGATGATGGCACAGGTGCCATGTTCCCAGAGATTAGCGCATGCACTGTAGTCTCTGGCACAGTGTATACTCACCGCATGCACAGGAAAGAGAGAGAGGGGGGCCACATGGAGACTGCACATGGGCTGCTACCTCTCCTAATCCACCCCTGTATGTGACCATTATGCAGCCTGTAACGGTTTCTAAACTATAACTCCCATTATCCTCAGCCAGCCAGCCTAGCCTGGCAGAATAATGTCATTAGAATTGAATTTTGTATTGTAAGTACAAATGCACTCCATGCAATCTTTTTATTTCTATATGAGAATTAACTTGAAATGTCTGTTTCCTATTCACCATTCATTTTACAATGTAATATGTGACAAGGCTAGCACAGAGACATACAGACAGCATCTAACTGCAAGACACAGGCAACAAATATCACTTTATTACAGTAAAGTCACAGTAGCTATGAATGAAGTTATTAGGAGATATAAAGGGGAAGGGCACGATCTGCACATTAGCAGTGCCTGCATTAGCTGTACTATAAACCTCTGCTGTAATAATCCCTTGTCAGATGTAGGCCTATGACTCAGTGCTTTGAGTAGTACAACAGCAATGCGTCACATCTACCCATGAATCTAATGAGCTTCTTGTATTCCTGCAGTCCCTTCTTGCAGGATTTAACTCCTATTTGGATGGGTGGGGCACAAGTTGCTGAGCTGGCCAATGCACCACATATACATCAACAATAATGTCCCATAGACAACAAAAGGTTAAATATAAGTTAATAAAATAAAGTTGTTGGTTTTTTTTGTACTTTCACTACAGTACTTGCTAGTGTTATCACTGCAATGAAATGTGCAATGCAGTGAAATGTGATCCTCTTCATACAGTATAGTGCACTGCTGTAGCTCTGCAACCAATGATCGACAATGAGTACTGACTTATTTCACATGTCGTTTATACAACGTGATATTTATAGGTGTATAAGTACAAGTGTTGCCACTACATACCAACAATGAAACAACAATTTCAAGACAAGTAATCATAATATATTCTGCGTGAAGAGTGTTGGCAGGAAACATTCAGCACACTCTACTATACATTGCTGCACAGCACTGCATACATACTGTAGGGAAGAGCTTATGTTTAGCTGGCAGAATGATTAACTATATCTGCAGTACCGTATATACTGACCTCTGTTTTTCCACAAACAAGACTTTTTTTTTTTTTTTTTTTTTTTTTGCAAACCACAAAACAGCCAAAACTAATGTCAAGTTAGATGGAAAAAAAAAAAGTACATAATAATAAATAATGTACTGCTGTATGACTTTGTTCCATTAAACTAGTTCCCTACGTTTTCATGTTGGTACTGCTTGCAAACTCCTGAACATACTTTAGTAGGTTTGTAAATGCATGCTGCAATGACTGTATGGCCAATAATATGTATGCATTATGCAAACATCTTTCACACACACATTCATATAACTACAATGCACTGATTCTGTTGTTGCTTTATCCAGTATTGCAATAGTATAGGCTCCTATAGTAGCACCCTTAGGTACTCAGCCAGTCCCGGTCACCCCTAAAGCCATAGCTGCTCATGCTCACCGTGCTCCAGATGATCCCGCACAGCCTGCAGCTGCCCCTCCGTAGCTATGTCTCCGATCACTATAAGCAAGTAGTGTTTCCGAGGATCCCACCTAGCAGCAGCCGCGGCAGCAGGTAGACCTGGGCGCCGCTCTCCGTGGTGCTGAAGATGCAGCGCCGACCCTGCGCCGGTCTCCATGGTAACGCCGAAGGCCTCCGCACAGCCCGCCTCAGTCTCCATGGAAACGCTCGGGAGGCTGAAAGGAGATGGTTGTGCGCTGCTGTTCTTAAAGGAAGGTCTGAGAGACGGTGATTGGCTGAGCCAGCCTGACCAGGGTTACGTCACAGCCTCTCGGGTGGATTGATGGAAAAAGAGGAGGTTCCTAGGAGGAAGATGTATTGGGTGAGGATCTGCCAATCAGTCAGTCACAGGGGAAAAATCTCTTTTTGAAATGTTAATGTACCAGCTGTAAGAATAATATCTATATGATGGAATGCCAATGGCAGGTGTGCACAATACTGGCTGCTTTCTGTGATACTGATATAGTTCTCTGTTTTTCAACTATAACTTAAATATTCCAGATTGAAAGCAAATACTGGAAAGCACAGAAAAAAAGTTTATATAAATTGATATCAGTGGAATGTATATTTCTGCTACAAGTTGTTCAGGCTAAATTGTGTTACTTTTGCATCTATGGTATTAAAATGAACAAACTGCCCAGTGTCAAATTGGAGATCAAATCATTTGAAATGTTCAAGGCATTTAAAAAAACATAATTTCAGTATCATTGTTTTTTTTTTTTCAAAATGAACATATAATCCTGTAAATCTTAAAGGTGATACTTTCACTTTATATACTATGGAGTGAAAGGATTCGCCCCTCTTTTCTTTAACCCTCGATGTGATGGCCTCTCAGACGTCTGTGAGTGTAAACCTTCATGCTATGAGTTACATGCACAACACAAGCAGTAAAGATTCACACTGTTTATTTAATAAATTACAGCGTACTATATAGAAAAGAAACATGGGTGTATACAATATGTGCAAGCATATGATTGGATAAATAGAAGTAGCATACGACATTACATGCAGGATATTTTAGTAACACACAGAAGTAACAGTTTTGATCTGGTATGTAATTGTCCTTGAAGATAAGACACACACAAGCCTTATATTATATGAACAGACAAAGGCATCTTGTAGAGAGTGCGTACGTGTCTATTCAAACACATAACAATTCATATAGCATGTTTAACCCTTCAATCCCCTCTTAGAATCATGATTATTATATAACATGATTCTTGAGTGAGGCTCCTTTCTTGTTCCTCCAGTTCTTGAGATATTGGACATAATCGTCGGGTCCCTTACTATCAGAGGAGGTGACAGGACTGGTGGTTATATCATAGTACATCAGGGCCTTATCAATGCCTTTGGAGGTAAGTTTCTTTCCACAGGGAATTACACAATAAACTATAATGCCTACAAGAATTAAAGTTACAAGTATGAATATGCTTATTTGCACAAGAGCCTGTTTCCAATTTTCAAACCACCCAAAATATTGGCTCCATGGGTTATCAATACCTGAATTTTTCTTAAGTTCTATGGATAAGGTTTCTAACTTGTTTATGGCTAAAGTAACCTTACCATTGGGACCAGTGTTGTCAGGAATATATGTACAACAGCCTTCCACCTTACTAATGTAAACACATGTACCGCCTTTTTCTGCTAGAATCATGTCAAGGGCCATTCTATTTTGGAATGTCATTTGGGAAGTGGCTTCTAGCTGTTCAGCTATACCTTTAAGAGCATCTTTGGTATCATTAACAAATCTTTGTTGATTATAATATATATAATTAATCCAGGCTACGTTTTTATTTACAGTTACTATAGGAAACAATGACTCAAAACCCGCAGCCACCTCATCTCTAGCTTTGAACTCATTTGGAACACCTCTTGGGACCCCTATAGCATCAATGTATACGTGGGGGTCAAAGCTACCTCCTGGGAGTGCTCTTTTCTTTCGATTAGCAGGAGTATTAGAGGGAGGAGTGGGGTCATCGGTGATCATTAGGAGTGGCATTATGACTTTGGCCAGGGCACACTCACCATACCATGGTGTGTCTAATTTAATTCTAAGCTTCATATCCCCACATATGTAATAAATGTCGCCTAATGATCTAGTTTGGTTGACTAAAACAGTTGTTCTTTTATTTGCACAATACCCTGGTGGGAAGGTTTTTAAATTTCTCCCTGTGGTGGTGTTAGATGTATAACAGGTATAGTTTCCAGGATATATGGTTATGGTGCTTCCTGGGTTGGGATTTTTTGACAATATGGGATATTCCCTTTTCCACATTTCGCACTGACTGTCATTTGTTTTGGTGTCATTAAAAAGGCTGAAAAAACAATTTTCCTGTTCTAGGGGTATATTAAGGGGCACTGTACCTAGGTGGGGCCTAGATTTGCCACAGACATAACAGTTGCTTTTATTGTGTTTGTTGTCAGCAAGTTTAGGGAACATGAAATAATCAAGGATGTATGTGGCTACGTGTGTATTGGAGGAATTGTACCACAAGGTGGGGACCCCATCTGTTTGTGTGATGTCGACTTCACATATTGTGAGGTGAATGAGGGCCAGTAGGGCTATCGAGATAGTCCCCAGGATAGAGATAGGGGGCAGGTTCTTCATCGTTTTCTGTTCTTCTGTCTTCGCTAGGTGGGAGGTCAGGGCTGTCTGCCCCGGTTCGTACCTCACTGGAATCACTTGCTTCCCTCTCTAGGTCTGGTCTAGGAACCTTTTTTACTCGGGATGCATGGATCCAGGTAGGACTTTCCTCTGTCAGGACTGCTGTTCGGGTAACTGCTACGACCTCTGTCTCTGGACCATAGGTGAAGTCTCCTGGGCTCTTGTTCCTGGGGAGCACCTTCACCACGACTCTGTCTCTGACTTTAAAGGGGTGTGTAGGTTCCTGTGGATTCAAAGGGTTTTTACAAACAACCTCATGTTCAATTTCATTCAGTTTTGTTATCAGGGACCTGACATACTCTTCTCTGATGAGTTCTAGATCTCCTTCCTGTATTACTAGTGGTTTCTTAGCCCAGGGTGTAGGAAAAGGGTCTACCCATTAGTATTTCAAAGGGTGAGTATCCTAGAGTTTTCTGTGGGGTATTCAAGATGCTGGTGTTTAGCTTTATTAGGGTTGTTCCTGAGGCAAGTGATGCATCTGCTAACATACTGGTCCACAAGTGATTTGGCATTAGTAACATAAAAATCATTGGTTAGTAGGAGGAGTGTTGTGGCTTCACCACGGTGACCAACACCACGGCACTGGGCAACGAGCAAAGGGGCACTGGACTGGGGTATACAGGGTTTCCCCTCTTTGCAGATTAATCCTGATTTAGGATTTTTTCTGCAGAATTGGGTAAGTTCAGTCGGAGAGATCAGCATTAGTCGCAGCAGCTTGAAGTTGAGTGAGCAGATGGACGCTGTCAAGGGAGGGACATGCTCTAGTGAGTGCAATGAGTTCTGCAGCTTGCGCGGACTGATAAGGTATTGGCAGGGTTTCCAACACAGTGTCAGGGAGGGTGACAATGGCATAGCCAGCCTGGTATGTATTGTCATTGGGCCTACTACAGGAGCCGTCAACAAAAACTATGTCTGCGCCTGGTATGGGAACGGGAGACATGTCAAGTCTGGGAGAAGTTTCAGCTTCAATGGAAGCAGCACAGTCATGTAGGTCGGGTGGTTCATCCTCGGGACCTTTCAAGCCTAAAAGGGCATTGAGAATGGGTGCAGGGCCAGAAGAACTAGCAGTGTACTTAATGGTAAGGGTAGGGTTACTCAAAAGGAGTACTTCATATCCACTAAGGCGTTGTGCTGACATGTGCTGTGTGTGTAAGCCTTTAAGTATTGCCAGGACATCATGTGTGGTGTGGAGTACTGTGATGTGGCCTAAAGTGAGGGTAGTGGCCATTTCTGCAACCATTGCACAGGCTGCCAAAGCCCTGAGGCAGGCAGGCATACCTTGCACAGACACTGGCATGACTTTGGGAAAAAAAATGCCACGGGGCGCAACTTCCCTCCATGAAACTGTGTGAGCACCCCCGCCATGGTTTTACAATTGTCCCTTGCATATAGATGGAAAGGTAGTACATAATTGGGGAGGCCAAGTGCCGGACTTTTCATCAACATACATTTTAAACTTTCATATGCAGTTAACATTTCTTGTGACCATTGTACAGTTTTAGGTTTGTCCTTCAGTGTGGCTTGTCTCAAAATGTTATCATAATAAGAGCAATCAGATATCCACTGTCTGCAGTAATTTACCATACCCAGGAAGGACAGTAGTTCCTTCTGGGTAGTTGGGGTGACCAGGCCCAATACAGACTGTATGCGTTGTGGACTGACTTTCCTCTCTCCCTGAGTGAGCACAAAACCTAAGTAATCAACATGCTTTTTACACCATTGCATTTTTATTTTGGACACCTTGTGTCCACATTCACAAAGCCAGTTTAGTAATGAAACACCATCCTCTCGGCAGGCCTCCTCAGTTTTACTACAGAGCAGCAGATCATCTGCATACTGTAGCAGGACTGAACCATGGTGAGGTTGCCAGGGCCCCAATGTGGCCTGGAGACAACAGGTGCGTCAATAATCTGCACCAGGTAAGTTGTTTACCCTCAAAAGAAAAGGCAAAAAGTAATTGTGTCTGTGAATCTACAGGTATGCTGAAAAAGGCATTCTTCAAATCAAATACAGAGAAGAACGCAGCATCTGCAGGGATTGCAGAAATGAGTGAGTTTACATCTGGAACAATTGGTGCAATTGGGACAATTAGCTGATTGATCGCTCTGAGATTCTGTACAAATCTTATACTGCCATCAGCTTTGGCAACAGGGTTCACAGGAGTACAGTATGGTGATACAATATGTCTGAGAATACCCTGTTGTAAGAATTGCTGTATCATGGGGCGGAGACCTTCTATAAACAGGTTGTGAGTCGGGTTTGAGATTGGCCTTATGTGGTGTGCATGAGATTAGGCCAGTGTCATATGGACCTTCTGACCAAAGAGCGGGGTTTACTTGAGCTAAGTCAGGCATTGGTGGGTAGGTTGTTAATGAAGGTGGAAATGAGTAAGCTTTCTGAGTTAAGCAAAGGTAAGCCAGCGTCATCTGTCCAGCAGTCCTTAAACCTTTTCCAAAACTCAGTAACAGACTCCGAGGGTTTCTGTTTACAAGCTACAGCGACAGGCAAAAAAACACAGGCAAAGGAGCACGGGTTTTAAAGACCTCCTTCATATGTGTATAGCTGCGTCCTTTGCAAGCTTTGCGCAAATAAGATATACAGCCATCGAGGGTAACAGTGGGCTTGGGACAGTGTTTTACTATTATCTAAACTCTGGGTTATTGGTGCGTTAGGGATAGAGCTAGTGGACGCATTTTCTAGCAGTGGAGCTGGAGGCAATCCCATCTGGTGTGAAAGGGTTACTGCTGCCAAGAGATCTGTGTCCTCAAGCGCAGGATACATTGGAATGCAAGGGGGAGGCAGAGGGTTTTCAAAGATTTACAGTTTTTTTCACTTCTTCGCTTCTGTGCTGTTGGGAACTGACATTTTTTTTTAATCCTCCATATAGAAAAGGTAATTACTGCCTTCCCATAGGAATGGGTCCTGTCCTGCTTTCTCTGTCCATCCCGCTAAATTATCCACCCAGGGGTTAACTAAGTAATACTCTGAGGTAGAGTTGCGGGCGACATACATCTTGCATGTCTCACCAGGGAGGGGCGGGGGATATGTAGTTTTTTTTACTCTGACTAGAGCCCATTGTCAGACAGTAATATAAATCAACAGTACAACTTTAAAAGAAAATATCTAAAATTTTTAACACTCTACTTACTATACATGCATCAGCTAACCAGTTAATTAGTCATTGACAATATCACAATATTATCTGTATAGTGAGAACATGAAATCTTTTGACGTGTACGATACTTACCATTCGTACAAGATGTCAGAAAAATACAGCGTTTTAAACAGGAAGCAGGAAAAGTGTTTGAGTAAAGATATCTGGCAGACGAAAACTTACCAGCCGTCTGGACCAAATATAAGAACTTATCTCACTACAAACATACAAGAATATATAGACGATCAAATCGAGGTATTCTCTACGTTACGTATAGACCCCAGGTCTATTTTTAAGTATCCCAGATACTAACGTCACGTTATGTATAGACTCCCAGGTCTATTTTAAGTATCCCAGATACTAACGTCTTTGGAGAGTTGCGCTTGGACCCCTGGTCCCTTCTCAGACGTATCTTTAAGTCCCAGACATTAAAGATGTTTGGTCACGTGTTCCCAGAACACTGACACGGATTCAGCTTCAGTGTATGACCGCAATCCCGTATGGCAAAGACAGACAATAAATTCTCTATCTTTACCATTCGGGGACGATCACTGAATCGCGGACGTAGCCCCCACTTGAAAGGATTCGCCCCTCTTTTCTTTAACCCTCGATGTGATGGCCTCTCAGACGTCTGTGAGTGTAAACCTTCATGCTATGAGTTACATGCACAACACAAGCAGTAAAGATTCACACTGTTTATTTAATAAATTACAGCGTACTATATAGAAAAGAAACATGGGTGTATACAATATGTGCAAGCATATGATTGGATAAATAGAAGTAGCATACGACATTACATGCAGGATATTTTAGTAACACACAGAAGTAACAGTTTTGATCTGGTATGTAATTGTCCTTGAAGATAAGACACACACAAGCCTTATATTATATGAACAGACAAAGGCATCTTGTAGAGAGTGCGTACGTGTCTATTCAAACACATAACAATTCATATAGCATGTTTAACCCTTCATGGAGTCAAATAATAATTGAGGTTTGAGTAATGGAGTGCTAGAATTAAACAGGTGGTCATGAATTACCAGAGTACATTTTCTCTGACTGTTGATGTGCAGCTTTAATTCTTGTATTTCTCTAACGTCCTAGAGGATGCTGGGACTCCGTAAGGACCATGGGGAATAGACGGGCTCCGCAGGAGACATGGGCACTTTAAGAAAGAACTGAACTCTGGGTGTGCACTGGCTCCTCCCTCTATGCCCCTCCTCCAGACCCCAGTTTTTAGACTGTGCCCAGAGGAGAATGGGTGCACTGCAGGGAGCTCCCCTGAGTTTCCTGCTTAGAAAGCATTTTTGTTAGGATTTTTTTCTCTTTTTCAGGGAGCACTGCTGGCAACAGGCTCCCTGCATCGAGGGACTGAGGAGAGAGGAGCAGACCTACTTAAATGATAGGCTCTGCTACCTCGGCTACTGGACACCATTAGCTCCAGAGGAAGTGAACACAGGTTCGTCCTGGGTGTTCACCCCAGAGCCGCGCCGCCGTTCTCCTCACAGAGCCAGAAGAAACGAAGACAGAAGACGTCTCAGGCGGCAGAAGCCTTCGGTGCTTCACTGAGGTAACGCACAGCACCGCAGCTGTGCGTCATTGCTCCCATACACCTCACACACTCCGGTCACTGTAAGGGTGCAGGGCGCAGGGGGGGCGCCCTGGGCAGCAATAAAACACCTCTCCTATGGCAAAAGTCTATATACATGTACAGGTGGGCACTGTACATGTATATAAAAGAGCCCCCGCCATATTTTAGTAAGTTTGAGCGGGACAGAAGCCCGCCACCGAGGGGGCGGGGCTTCTCCCTCAGCACTCACCAGCGCCATTTTCTCTCCACAGCACCGCTGAGAGGAAGCTACCCGGACTATCCCCTGCTTGACACACGGTGAAAGAGGGTTTTAAAGTAGAGGGGGGGCACATTATTGGCGATTATACATTACAGCAGCGCTACTGGGTAAACATTCTGTGTTTTTTCCTGGGTCATATAGCGCTGGGGTATGTGCTGGCATACTCTCTCTCTGTCTCTCCAAAGGGCCTTGTGGGGGAATTGTCTTCAGATGAGCATTCCCTGAGTGTGTGGTGTGTCGGTACGTGTGTGTCGACATGTCTGAGGTAAAAGGCTCCCCTAAGGAGGAGATGGAGCAAATATGTGTGAGAGGGTGTCTCCGTCGACAACGCCGACACCTGTTTGGATATGTGTCATTAAGTGCTAAGGTGAATTTATTGCACAAAAGATTAGAGAACAGACAAGGAATCTACCCATGTCTGTCCCTATGTCGCAGAGACCTTCAGAGTCTCACAACGCTCACTATCCAAAATAATAGACACTGATATCGACACAGAGTCTGACTCCAGTGTCGACTACAATAATGCAAAGTACAGCCAAGACTGGCAGAAAAGTATTCAATAATAAGATTTTACTCACCGGTAAATCTATTTCTCGTAGTCCGTAGTGGATGCTGGGGACTCCGTAAGGACCATGGGGAATAGCGGCTCCGCAGGAGACTGGGCACAGCTAAGAAAGAATTAGGACTACCTGGTGTGCACTGGCTCCTCCCACTATGACCCTCCTCCAGACTTCAGTAAGGATACTGTGCCCGGAAGAGCTGACACAATAAGGATAGGATTTTGAATCCCGGGTAAGACTCATACCAGCCACACCAATCACACCGTATAACTCGTGATATTATACCCAGTTAACAGTATGAACATAACAGAGCCTCTCAACAGATGGCTCAACCATAACCCTTTTAGTTAACAATAACTATATACAAGTATTGCAGACAGTCCGCACTTGGGACGGGCGCCCAGCATCCACTACGGACTACGAGAAATAGATTTACCGGTGAGTAAAATCTTATTTTCTCTAACGTCCTAGTGGATACTGGGGACTCCGTAAGGACCATGGGGATTATACCAAAGCTCCCAAACGGGCGGGAGAGTGCAGATGACTCTGCAGCACCGAATGAGAGAACTCAAGGTCCTCCTCAGCCAGGGTATCAAATTTGTAGAATTTTGCAAACGTGTTTGCCCCTGACCAAGTAGCAGCTCGGCAAAGTTGTAAAGCCGAGACCCCTCGGGCAGCCGCCCAAGAAGAGCCCACTTTCCTCGTGGAATGGGCTTTTACAGATTTAGGCTGCGGCAGGCCAGCCACAGAATGCGCAAGCTGAATTGTGCTACAAATCCAGCGAGCAATAGTCTGCTTTGAAGCAGGAGCACCCATCTTGTTTGGTGCATACAGGATAAACAGCGAGTCAGTCTTCCTGACTCCAGCCGTCCTGGAAACATAAATTTTCAAGGCCCTGACTACGTCCAGTAACTTGGAGTCCTCCAAGTCCCTAGTAGCCGCAGGCACCACGATAGGTTGGTTCAAGTGAAAAGCTGATACCACCTTAGGAAGAAACTGGGGACTAGTCCTCAATTCTGCCCTGTCCATATGGAAAATCCAATAGGGGCTTTTGCATGACAAAGCCGCCAATTTTGCCACCCGCCTTCCCGAAGCCAAGGCCAAAAGCATGACCACTTTCCACGTGAGATATTTTAAATCCACGGTTTTGAGTGGCTCAAACCAATGTGACATTAGGAAACCCAACACCACGTTGAGGTCCCACGGTGCCACTGGAGGCACAAAAGGAGGCTGAATATGCAGCACTCCCTTGACAATGTCTGAACTTCAGGCAGTGAAGCCAGTTCCATTTTGGAAGAAAATCGATAGAGCCGAAATCTGGACCTTAATGGAACCCAATTGTAGGCCCATAGTCACCTCTGACTGTAGGAAGTGCAGAAATCGACCTAGCTGAAATTTCTCCTTTGGGGCCTTCCTAGCCTCACAGTACGCAACATATTTCCGCCATATGCGGTGATAATGGTTAGCGTTCACTTCTTTCCTAGCTTTAAATAGCGTAGGGATAACTTCCTCCGGAATTCCCTTTTCCTTCAGGATCCGGCGTTCAACCGCCATGCCGTCAACGCAGCCGCGGTACGTCTTGAAACAGACAGGCCCCCTGCTGCAGCAGGTCCTGTCTGAGCGGCAGAGGCCATAGGTCCTCTGAGATAATTTCTTGGAGTTCTGGTTACCAAGCTCTTCTTGGCCAACCCGGAACAATGAGTATAATTCTTACTCCTCTCCTTCTTATTATTCTCATTACCCTGTGTAAGAGAGGCAGAGAAGGGAACACATACACCGACTGGTACACCCACGGGGTTACCAGAGCGTCCACAGCTATCGCCTGAGGGTCCTTGACCTGGCGCAATATCTTTGTAACTTTTAGTTGAGGCGGGACGCCATCATGTCCACCTGTGGCCTTTCCCAACGGTGTACAATCACTTGGAAGACTTCTGGATGAAGTCCCCACTCTCCCGGGTGGAGGTCGTGTCTTCTGAGAAAGTCTGCTTCTCAGTTGACCACTCCGGGAATGAACACTGCTGACAGTGCTAACACATGATTTTCCGCCCATCGGAGAATCCTTGTGGCTTCTGCCATCGCCATCCTGCTTCTTGTGCCGCCCTGTCGTGTACATGAGCGACCGCCGTGATGTTGTCTGACTGGATCAGCACCGGCCGGTGTTGAAGCAGGGGATCTAGCCTGACTTAGGGCATTGTAAATGGCCCTTAGTTCCAGAATATTTATGTGTAGGGAAGTCTCCTGACTTTTCCATAGCCTTGGAAGTTTCTTCCCTGTGTGACTGCCCCCCAGCCTCGAAGGCTGGCATCCGTGGTCACCAGGACCCAGTCCTGTATGCCGAATCTGCGGCCCCCTAGAAGATGAGCACTCTGCAGCCACCACAACAACGACACCCTGGCCCTTGGAGACAGGGTTATCCGCCGATGCATCTGAAGATGCGACCCGGACCACATGTCCAACAGATCCCACTGGAAAATCCTTGAATGGGACCTGGCGAATGGAATTTCTTCGTAAGAAGCTACCATCCTTCCCAGGGCTCGCGTGCATTGATGCACCGACACCTGTATACGTATTAGGAGGTCTCTGTCTAGAGACGACAACTCCTTGGACTTTTCCTCCGGGAGAAACCCTTTTTATCCTGTTCTGTGTCCAGAACCATACTCAGGAACAGTAGACGCGTCGTAGGAACCAGCTGCGACTTTGGAATATTCAGAATTCAGCCGTGCTGTTGTAGCATTTCCCGAGATAGTGCTACTCCGCCGAACAACTGCTCCCTGGACCTCGCCTTTATAAGGAGATCGTCCAAGTACGGGATAATTATTTCAGCCATTACCTTGGTAAATACCTCGGTGCCGGGGACAGACCAACGGCAACGTCTGGAATTGGTAATGACAATCCTGTACCACAATTTTGAGGTACTCCTGGTGAAAAGGGTAAATAGGGACATGCAGGTAAGCATCCTTGATGTCCAGTGATACCCTCCAGGCTTGCAATAATCGCCCTGAGCGATTCCATTTCGAACTTGAACCTTCGTATATAAGTGTTCAAGGCTTTCATTTTTAGAATGGGTCTCACCGAACCGTCTGGTTTCGGTACCACAACATTTTGGAATAATAACCCCGGCCTTGTTGAAGGAGGGGTACCTAGATTTCACCTGCTGGAAGTGCAGCTTGTGAATTGCCGCCAGTACTACCTTTCTCCGAGGGCAGCAGGCAAGGCTGAGGTGAGGTAACGGCGAGGGGGAGTCGCCTCGAACTCCAGCCTGTATCCCTGTGATACTATTTGCAGAACCTAGGGATCCACCTGTGGGCAAACCCACTGGTCCCTGAAGTTCCCGAGACGCGCCCCTACCGCACCTGTCTCCATGTGCCTTTTATAGGCAGCATCACCTGTCCGCTGCCGGGTTTCTAATACCCTCCTGGCAGAATGGACATTGCATTAATTCTGGATGCCAGCCGGCAAATATCCCTCTGTGCATCCTTTATATATAAGACAACGTCTTTAATATGCTCTATGTTAGCAAACTATTTTCCCTGTCTTAGAGTATTAATATTATCTGACAGGGTATCAGACCACGCTGCAGCAGCACTATTTATGCTGAGGCGATTGCAGGTCTCAGTATATAACCTGAGTGTGTATATACAGACTTCAGGATAGTCTCCTGCTTTTTATCAGCAGGCTCCTTCAAGGTGGCCGTACCCTAAGACGGCAGTGCCACCTTTTTTGACAAACGTGTGAGCGCCTTATCCACCCTAAGGGATATCTCCCAACGTGACCTATCCTCTGGCGGGAAAGGGTACGCCATCAGTAACTTTTTAGAAATTACCAGTTTCTTATTGGGGGAACCCACGCTACTTTACACACTTCATTCATTCATCTGATGGGGGAACAAAACACTGGCTGCTTTTTCTCCCCAAAAATAAAACCCCTTTTATGTGGTACTTGGGTTCATGTCAGAAATGCGTAACACATTTTTTATTGCCGAGATCATGTAACGGATGTTCCTAGTGGATTGTGTATATGTCTCAATCTCGTCGACACTGGAGTCAGACTCCGTGTCGACATCTGTGTCTGCCATCTGAGGTAACGGGCGCTTTTTTGAGCCCCTGATGGCCTTTGAGACGCCTGGGCAGGCACGGGCTGAGAAGCCGGCTGTCCCACAGCTGTTTTACGTCATCCAGCCTTGTAAGGAGTTGATATTGTCGTTTAATACCTTCCACCTATCCATCCACTCTGGTGTCGGCCCCACAGGGGACGACATCCCATTTATCGGCCTCTGCTCCACCTCCACGTAACCTTCCTCATCCCACATGTCGACACAGCCGTACCGACACACAGCACACACACAGGGAATGCTCTGACTGAGGACAGGACCCCACAAATTCCTTTGGGGAGACAGAGAGAGAGAGTATGCCAGCACACACCAGAGCGCTATATAATGCAGGGATTAACACTATAACTGAGTGATTTTTCCCCCAATAGCTGCTTGTATAAACAACATTGCACCTAAATTTAGTGCCCCCCCTCTCTTTTTAACCCTTTGAGCCTGAAAACTACAGGGGAGAGCCTGGGGAGCTGTCTTCCAGCTGCACTGTGAAGAGAAAATGGCGCCATTGTGCTGAGGGAGATAGCTCCGCCCCTTTTTCGCGGACTTTTCTCCCACTTTTTTATGGATTCTGGCAGGGGTATTTATCACATATATAGCCTCTGGGGCTATATATTGTGATATATTTGCCAGCCAAGGTGTATTTATTGCTTCTCAGGGCGCCCCCCCCCCCAGCGCCCTGCACCCTCAGTGACCGGAGTGTGAAGTGTGTATGAGGAGCAATGGCGCACAGCTGCAGTGCTGTGCGCTACCTTGGTGAAGACTGATGTCTTCTGCCGCCGATTTTCCGGATTTCTTCTTGCTTCTGGCTCTGTAAGGGGGCCGGCGGCGCGGCTCCGGGACCGAACACCAATGGCCGGTTCCATGCGGTCGATCCCTCTGGAGCTAATGGTGTCCAGTAGCCTAAGAAGCCCAAGCTACCACCAGTTAGGTAGGTTCGCTTCTTCTCCCCTTAGTCCCTCGCTGCAGTGAGTCTGTTGCCAGCAGATCTCACTGTAAAATAAAAAACCTAACATATACTTTCTTTCTAGGAGCTCAGGAGAGCCCCTAGTGTGCATCCAGCTCGGCCGGGCACAGGATTCTAACTGAAGTCTGGAGGAGGGTCATAGTGGGAGGAGCCAGTGCACACCAGGTAGTCCTAATTCTTTCTTAGCTGTGCCCAGTCTCCTGCGGAGCCGCTATTCCCCATGGTCCTTACGGAGTCCCCAGCATCCACTAGGATGTTAGAGAAATATGATTATTGTAATAAAAGATGTTTTGCATATCAATGATGACTCATCTGTCCCTGACACAAGGGTACACATGTTTAAGGGGAAAAAAGCTGAGGTAAATTTCCCTCCTCTCATGAAGAAAAAGAGCGTGAATCTCCAGACAAGAAGCTGCAGCTTCCCAAAAAGAATTCTCAGGGAGTATCCTTTCCTTAATGGGGCCAGGATACGATGGGAATCTTCCCCTAGGGTGTACAATTGACACGTTTACCCAAAAAGGTAGCGCTGACTTAACAGCTATCCTCAGGGATCCTGCAGATAGCATGCAGTAAAAGTACTTTGAAGTCCATTTACACATATTCTGGTACACTACTCAGCCCGGCGATTGTGTCGGCATGGGTTTATAGCGCTGTAGCAGCGTAGACAGATACCTTATCAGCGGAGATTGAAACCCTAGATAAGGATGCCATGTTATTGTCTCTAGTATATATATATATTTTTTTTTATATGGAAAAGATGTTGTCTTATATATATATATATATATATATATATATATATATAAGACATGCCCAAAGAGACGTTAGTCTACTGGGTTCTAGAGTCAACGCTATGTCGATTTCTGCTAGACGTGTCCTGTGGAACATGCAATGGACAGGTGATGCCGACTAAAAGAGGCATATGGAGGGTTTACCTTACAAGGTTGAGGAATTGTGTGGAGAAGGGCTCTCGGACCTGGTCTCCACAGCTATAGCTGGTAATTCTGATCTTTTGCCTTATATTCCCTCACAGACTAAGAAAGCACGACATTATCAAATGCAGTCCTTTCGGTTGCAGAATAACAAGAAAGTATGAGGAGCGTCCTTTCTTACCAGAGGTAAGGACACAGGGCACAGCTAGTTCCCAGGAACAGAAGTCCTCCCCGGCCACTACTACATCCATCGAATGACCCGGGAGCTCCGCTAAGGGAGTCCGTCCCAGGGGGAGCACGTCTTCGACCCTTCAGCCACATCTGAGTTCACTCACAGGTGGATCCCGGGGCAATAAAAATTGTTCTCAGGGTTACAAAGGAATTCGAAAGGTGCCTCCTCGCCGGTTTTCCTTATCGGACCTACCGGCTTCTGCCCCAGAAAGGGAGATTATATTAAATACAATTCACACATTGGGGGTAAATTTACTAACATTCGTAATTTTCCGTTTGAGGTCAAAGTTCAATCACGAATGACATTGAAAGTGTAAATATGCAACTTTTTGAATTTATTACGACTAATTTACTAAGCTGCCGTATTCTGCATTTTCAGTTTTTCCGATGTCGATGTCATTCGTTTTTTTAGGCAGTGTTTTACGTGAGTGACTTGTAAAACACTGCCGACTTTAATACAATGAATCTCGGCCGGATCTGAGAGATCCGTGCTGGGCTTCATTGTGCACCTTGTAAAAAAAAAAAAAAATGTTTAAACTTAAAAAAAAAATAGCGTGGGGTCCCCCCTCCTAAGCCAAACCAGCCTCGGGCTCTTTGAGCCGGTCCTGGTTGCAAAAATATGGGGGGGGAAATGACAGGGGTTCCCCCATATTTAAACAACCAGCACCGGGCTCTGCGCCTGGTCCTGGTTCCAAAAATACGGGGGACAAAAAGCGTAGGGGTCCCCCGTATTTTTGAAACCAGCACCGGGCTCCACTAGCTGGACAGATAATGCCACAGCCGGGGGTCACTTTTATACAGCGCCCTGCGGCCGTGGCATTGAATACCCAACTAGTCACCCCTGGTCGGGGTACCCTGGAGGAGTGGGAACCCCTTAAATCAAGGGGTCCCCCCCCTCCAGCCACCCAAGGGCCAGGGGTGAAGCCCGAGGCTGTCCCCCCCATCCAATGGGCTGCGGATGGGGGGCTGATAGCCTTTGTTGAAAGTTATGAATATTGTTTTTAGTAGCAGTACTACAAGTCCCAGCAAGCCTCCCCCGCAAGCTGGTACTTGGAGAACCACAAGTACCAGCATGCGACGGAAAACCGGGCCCGCTGGTACCTGTAGTACTACTACTAAAAAAATACCCCAATAAAGACATTACACACACACCTTGAAAGTATAACTTTAATGCATACATACACACCACCATATACACATACTTACCTTATGTTCACACGAGGGTCGCTCCTCTTCTCCATGTAGAATCCATGGTGTACCTGTTGAAAAAATTCTACTCACCAAATCCAGTGTAGAGGGCTCCTCGGGTAATCCATTTGTAATCCACGTACTTGTAAAAATAAAAAAACGGACACCCGACCACGAACTGAAAGGGGCCCCATGTTTTCACATGGGACCCCTTTCCCCGAATGCCAGAAACCCCCTCTGACTTATGTCTAAGAGGGTTTCCTCAGCCAATCAGGGAGCGCCACGTTGTGGCACCCTCCTGATCGGCTGTGTGCTCCTGTACTGTATGACAGGCGGCACACGGCAGTGTTACAATGTAGCGCCTATGCGCTCCATTGTAACCAATGGTGGGAACTTTGTGGTCAGCGGGTGACCGAAAGTAACCTCACCGCTGACCACAAAGTTCCCACCATTGGTTACAATGGAGCGCATAGGCGCTACATTGTAACACTGCCGTGTGCCGCCTGTCCGACAGTACAGGAGCACACAGCCGATCAGGAGGGTGCCACAACGTGGCGCTCCCTGATTGGCTGAGGAAACCCTCCTAGACATAAGTCAGAGGGGGTTTCTGGCATTCGGGGAAAGGGGTCCCATGTGAAAACATGGGGCCCCTTTCAGTTCGTGGTCGGGTGTCCGTTTTTTTATTTTTACAAGTACGTGGATTACAAATGGATTACCCGAGGAGCCCTCTACACTGGACTTGGTGAGTAGAATTTTTTCAACAGGTACACCATGGATTCTACATGGAGAAGAGGACCGACCCTCGTGTGAACATAAGGTAAGTATGTGTATATGGTGGTGTGTATGTATGTATTAAAGTTATACTTTCAAGGTGTGTGTGTAATGTCTTTATTGGGGTATTTTTTTAGTAGTAGTACTACAGGTACCAGCGGGCCCAGTTTTCCGCCGATGCTGGTACTTGTGGTTCTCCAAGTACCAGCTTGCGGGGGAGGCTTGCTGGGACTTGTAGTACTGCTACTAAAAACAATATTCATAACTTTCAACAAAGGCTATCAGCCCCCCATCCGCAGCCCATTGGATGGGGGGGACAGCCTCGGGCTTCACCCCTGGCCCTTGGGTGGCTGGAGGGGGGGGACCCCTTGATTTAAGGGGTTCCCACTCCTCCAGGGTACCCCGACCAGGGGTGACTAGTTGGGTATTTAATGCCACGGCCGCAGGGCGCTGTATAAAAGTGACCCCCGGCTGTGGCACTATCTGTCCAGCTAGTGGAGCCCGGTGCTGGTTTCAAAAATACGGGGGACCCCTACGCTTTTTGTCCCCCGTATTTTTGGAACCAGGACCAGGCACAGAGCCCGGTGCTGGTTGTTTAAATATGGGGGAACCCCTGTCAATTTTTTCCCCATATTTTTGCAACCAGGGCCGGCTCAAAGAGCCCGAGGCTGGTTTGGTTTAGGAGGGGGGACCCCACGCTTTTTTTTTTTAAATTAAAACATTTCCCACCCCTTCCCACTGAAAAACATGCACGGATCTCATGGATCCGTGCATGCCTATACAAACACGGGATAAAAAAGCAGGTCTGTTTTTTTTAGCACTTTTTCACGATTTGTATTTCATCACGGCAGTGTTTGGTTATTGTCGGCAGTGTTTGTGTTTTGCATTTTTTAGTAAATTCCCGATTTCTACCAAATTGCAGGCGTATTTGACCGATGGTGTATTGATTCGTGATTTTTTCCTAGGACTTCCAAAATATTACGAATGCCCTCATCACTGCCGTGATTTTTGCTTAGTAAATTACCGAGATGACACTTTGAAGAAAAAACGGCATCTCGGTCAAAATCGGGACCTTAGTAAATATTAGAGATGTGCACTTGAAATTTTTCGGGTTTTGTGTTTTGGTTTTGGGTTCGGTTCCGCGGCCGTGTTTTGGGTTCGACCGCGTTTTGGCAAAACCTCACCGAATTTTTTTTGTCGGATTCGGGTGTGTTTTGGATTCGGGTGTTTTTTTCAAAAAACACTAAAAAACAGCTTAAATCATAGAATTTGGAGGTCATTTTGATCCCAAAGTATTATTAACCTCAAAATCCATAATTTCCACTCATTTTCAGTCTATTCTGAATACCTCACACCTCACAATATTATTTTTAGTCCTAAAATTTGCACCGAGGTCGCTGGATGACTAAGCTAAGCGACCCTAGTGGCCGACACAAACACCGGGCCCATCTAGGAGTGGCACTGCAGTGTCACGCAGGATGGCCCTTCCAAAAAACACTCCCCAAACAGCACATGACGCAAAGAAAAAAAGAGGCGCAATGAGGTAGCTGTGTGAGTAAGATAAGCGACCCTAGTGGCCGACACAAACACCGGGCCCATCTAGGAGTGGCACTGCAGTGTCACGCAGGATGGCCCTTCCAAAAAACACTCCCCAAACAGCACATGACGCAAAGAAAAATGAAAGAAAAAAGAGGTGCAAGATGGAATTGTCCTTGGGCCCTCCCACCCACCCTTATGTTGTATAAACAGGACATGCACACTTTAACCAACCCATCATTTCAGTGACAGGGTCTGCCACACGACTGTGACTGAAATGACGGGTTGGTTTGGACCCCCACCGAAAAAGAAGCAATTAATCTCTCCTTGCACAAACTGGCTCTACAGAGGCAAGATGTCCACCTCATCATCATCCTCCGATATATCACCGTGTACATCCCGCTCCTCACAGATTATCAATTCGTCCCCACTGGAATCCACCATCTCAGCTCCCTGTGTACTTTGTGGAGGCAATTGCTGCTGGTCAATGTCTCCACGGAGGAATTGATTATAATTCATTTTAATGAACATCATCTTCTCCACATTTTCTGGAAGTAACCTCGTACGCCGATTGCTGACAAGGTGAGCGGCGGCACTAAACACTCTTTCGGAGTACACACTTGTGGGAGGGCAACTTAGGTAGAATAAAGCCAGTTTGTGCAAGGGCCTCCAATTTGCCTCTTTTTCCTGCCAGTATAAGTACGGACTGTCTGACGTGCCTACTTGGATGCGGTCACTCATATAATCCTCCACCATTCTTTCAATGGTGAGAGAATCATATGCAGTGACAGTAGACGACATGTCCGTAATCGTTGTCAGGTCCTTCAGTCCGGACCAGATGTCAGCATCAGCAGTCGCTCCAGACTGCCCTGCATCACCGCCAGCGGGTGGGCTCGGAATTCTGAGCCTTTTCCTCGCACCCCCAGTTGCGGGAGAATGTGAAGGAGGAGATGTTGACAGGTCGCGTTCCGCTTGACTTGACAATTTTGTCACCAGCAGGTCTTTGAACCCCAGCAGACTTGTGTCTGCCGGAAAGAGAGATCCAAGGTAGGTTTTAAATCTAGGATCGAGCACGGTGGCCAAAATGTAGTGCTCTGATTTCAACAGATTGACCACCCGTGAATCCTTGTTAAGCGAATTAAGGGCTGCATCCACAAGTCCCACATGCCTAGCGGAATCGCTCCCTTTTAGCTCCTCCTTCAATGCCTCCAGCTTCTTCTGCAAAAGCCTGATGAGGGGAATGACCTGACTCAGGCTGGCAGTGTCTGAACTGACTTCACGTGTGGCAAGTTCAAAAGGTTGCAGAACCTTGCACAACATTGAAATCATTCTCCACTGCGCTTGAGACAGGTACATTCCACCTCCTATATCGTGCTCAATTGTATAGGCTTGAATGGCCTTTTGCTGCTCCTCCAACCTCTGAAGCATATAGAGGGTTGAATTCCACCTCGTTACCACTTCTTGCTTCAGATGATGGCAGGGCAGGTTCAGGCGTTTTTGGTGGTGCTCCAGTTTTCTGTACGTGGTGCCTGTACGCCGAAAGTGTCCCGCAATTCTTCTGGCCACCGACAGCATCTCTTGCACGCCCCTGTCGTTTTTTTAAAAATTCTGCACCACCAAATTCAAGGTATGTGCAAAACATGGGACGTGCTGGAATTTGCCCATATTTAATGCACACACAATATTGCTGGCGTTGTCCGATGCCACAAATCCACAGGAGAGTCCAATTGGGGTAAGCCATTCCGCGATGATCTTCCTCAGTTGCCGTAAGAGGTTTTCAGCTGTGTGCGTATTCTGGAAACCGGTGATACAAAGCGTAGCCTGCCTAGGAAAGAGTTGGCGTTTGCGAGATGCTGCTACTGGTGCCGCCGCTGCTGTTCTTGCGGCGGGAGTCCATACATCTACCCAGTGGGCTGTCACAGTCATATAGTCCTGACCCTGCCCTGCTCCACTTGTCCACATGTCCGTGGTTAAGTGGACATTGGGTACAGCTGCATTTTTTAGGACACTGGTGACTCTTTTTCTGAGGTCTGTGTACATTTTCGGTATCGCCTGCCTAGAGAAATGGAACCTAGATGGTATTTGGTACCGGGGACACAGTAAATCCAACAAGTCTCTAGTTGGCTCTGCAGTAATGATGGATACCGGAACCACGTTTCTCACCACCCAGGATGCCAAGGCCTCAGTTATCCGCTTTGCAGCAGGATGACTGCTGTGATATTTCATCTTCCTCGCAAAGGACTGTTGGACAGTCAATTGCTTGGTGGAAGTAGTAAAAGTGGTCTTACGAGTACGACTTCCCCTCTGGGATGACCATCGACTCCCAGCAGCAACAACAGCAGCGCCAGCAGCAGTAGGCGTTACACGCAAGGATGCATCGGAGGAATCCCAGGCAGGAGAGGACTCGTCAGAATTGCCAGTGACATGGCCTGCAGGACTATTGGCATTCCTGGGGAAGGAGGAAATTGACACTGAGGGAGTTGGTGGGGTGGTTTGCGTGAGCTTGGTTACAAGAGGAAGGGATTTACTGGTCAGTGGACTGCTTCCGCTGTCGCCCAAAGTTTTTGAACTTGTCACTGACTTATTATGAATGCGCTGCAGGTGACGTATAAGGGAGGATGTTCCGAGGTGGTTAACGTCCTTACCCCTACTTATTACAGCTTGACAAAGGCAACACACGGCTTGACAAATGTTGTCCGCATTTCTGGTGAAATACTTCCACACCGAAGAGCTGATTTTTTTTGGTATTTTCACCAGGCATGTCAACAGCCCTATTCCTCCCACGGACAACAAGTGTCTCCCCGGGTGCCTGACTTAAACAAACCACCTCACCATCAGAATCCTCCTTGTCAATTTCCTCCCCAGCGCCAGCAACACCCATATCCTCCTCATCCTGGTGTACTTCAACACTGACATCTTCAATCTGACTATCAGGAACTGGACTGCGGGCGCTCCTTCCAGCACTTGCAGGGGGCGTGCAAATGGTGGAAGGCGCATGCTCTTCACGTCCAGTGTTGGGAAGGTCAGGCATCGCAACCGACACAATTGGACTCTCCTTGTGGATTTGGGATTTGGAAGAACGCACAGTTCTTTGCGGTGCTTTTGCCAGCTTGAGTCTTTTCAGTTTTCTAGCGAGAGGCTGAGTGCTTCCATCCTCATGTGAAGCTGAACCACTAGCCATGAACATAGGCCAGGGCCTCAGCCGTTCCTTGCCACTCCGTGTGGTAAATGGCATATTGGCAAGTTTACGCTTCTCCTCCGACAATTTTATTTTAGATTTTGGAGTCCTTTTTTTACTGATATTTGGTGTTTTGGATTTTACATGCTCTGTACTATGACATTGGGCATCGGCCTTGGCAGACGACGTTGCTGGCATTTCATCGTCTCGGCCATGACTAGTGGCAGCAGCTTCAGCACGAGGTGGAAGTGGATCTTGATCTTTCCCTAATTTTGGAACCTCAACATTTTTGTTCTCCATATTTTAATAGGCACAACTAAAAGACACAGAGGTAGCTACAGCCGTGGACTACCGTACTGTGTCTGCTGCTAATATAGACTGGATGATAATGAGATGAAATCAATATATATATATATATATATATAATATCACTAGTACTGCAGCCGGACAGGTATATAATATATATTTATTATGTACTAATGACTGATGACGGACCTGCTGGACACTGTCAGCTCAGCAGCACCGCAGACTGCTACAGTAAGCTACTATAGTAGTATGTATCAAGAAGAAAGAAAAAAAAAACCACGGGTAGGTGGTATACAATTATGGATGGACCAGCGACTGCCGACACAGAGGTAGCTACAGCCGTGGACTACCGTACTGTGTCTGCTGCTAATATAGACTGGATGATAATGAGATGAAATCAATATATATATATATATATATAATATCACACTAGTACTGCAGCCGGACAGGTATATAATATATATTTATTATGTACTAATGACTGATGACGGACCTGCTGGACACTGTCAGCTCAGCAGCACCGCAGACTGCTACAGTAAGCTACTATAGTAGTATGTATCAAGAAGAAAGAAAAAAAAAAAACACGGGTAGGTGGTATACAATTATGGATGGACCAGCGACTGCCGACACAGAGGTAGCTACAGCCGTGGACTACCGTACTGTGTCTGCTGCTAATATAGACTGGATGATAATGAGATGAAATCAATAAATATATATATAATATCACACTAGTACTGCAGCCGGACAGGTATATAATATATATTTATTATGTACTAATGACTGATGACGGACCTGCTGGACACTGTCAGCTCAGCAGCACCGCAGACTGCTACAGTAAGCTACTATAGTAGTATGTATCAAGAAGAAAGAAAAAAAAAAAACCACGGGTAGGTGGTATACAATTATGGATGGACCAGCGACTGCCGACACAGAGGTAGCTACAGCCGTGGACTACCGTACTGTGTCTGCTGCTAATATAGACTGGATGATAATGAGATGAAATCAATATATATATATATAATATCACACTAGTACTGCAGCCGGACAGGTATATAATATATATTTATTATGTACTAATGACTGATGACGGACCTGCTGGACACTGTCAGCTCAGCAGCACCGCAGACTGCTACAGTAAGCTACTATAGTAGTATGTATCAAGAAGAAAGAAAAAAAAAAAACCACGGGTAGGTGGTATACAATTATGGATGGACCAGCGACTGCCGACACAGAGGTAGCTACAGCCGTGGACTACCGTACTGTGTCTGCTGCTAATATAGACTGGATGATAATGAGATGAAATCAATATATATATATATAATATCACACTAGTACTGCAGCCGGACAGGTATATAATATATATTTATTATGTACTAATGACTGATGACGGACCTGCTGGACACTGTCAGCTCAGCAGCACCGCAGACTGCTACAGTAAGCTACTATAGTAGTATGTATCAAGAAGAAAGAAAAAAAAAAAACCACGGGTAGGTGGTATACAATTATGGATGGACCAGCGACTGCCGACACAGAGGTAGCTACAGCCGTGGACTACCGTACTGTGTCTGCTGCTAATATAGACTGGATGATAATGAGATGAAATCAATATATATATATATAATATCACACTAGTACTGCAGCCGGACAGGTATATAATATATATTTATTATGTACTAATGACTGATGACGGACCTGCTGGACACTGTCAGCTCAGCAGCACCGCAGACTGCTACAGTAAGCTACTATAGTAGTATGTATCAAGAAGAAAGAAAAAAAAAAACCACGGGTAGGTGGTATACAATTATGGATGGACCAGCGACTGCCGACACAGAGGTAGCTACAGCCGTGGACTACCGTACTGTGTCTGCTGCTAATATAGACTGGATGATAATGAGATGAAATCAATATATATATATATATATAATATCACACTAGTACTGCAGCCGGACAGGTATATAATATATATTTATTATGTACTAATGACTGATGACGGACCTGCTGGACACTGTCAGCTCAGCAGCACCGCAGAGTGCTACAGTAAGCTACTATAGTAGTATGTATCAAGAAGAAAGAAAAAAAAAAACCACGGGTAGGTGGTATACAATTATGGATGGACCAGCGACTGCCAACACAGAGGTAGCTACAGCCGTGGACTACCGTACTGTGTCTGCTGCTAATATAGACTGGATGATAATGAGATGAAATCAATATATATATATATATATATAATATCACACTAGTACTGCAGCCGGACAGGTATATAATATATATTTATTATGTACTAATGACTGATGACGGACCTGCTGGACACTGTCAGCTCAGCAGCACCGCAGACTGCTACAGTAAGCTACTATAGTAGTATGTATCAAGAAGAAAGAAAAAAAAAAACACGGGTAGGTGGTATACAATTATGGATGGACCAGCGACTGCCGACACAGAGGTAGCTACAGCCGTGGACTACCGTACTGTGTCTGCTGCTAATATAGACTGGATGATAATGAGATGAAATCAATATATATATATATAATATCACTAGTACTGCAGCCGGTCAGGTATATAATATATATTTATTATGTAATGACTGATGACGGACCTGCTGGACACTGTCAGCTCAGCAGCACCGCAGACTGCTACAGTAAGCTACTATAGTAGTATGTATCAAGAAGAAAGAAAAAAAAAAAACCACGGGTAGGTGGTATACAATATTATATATATATTATATACAATTATATATATATATATTATATATATTAAACTGGTGGTGATTATTATAAACTGGTGGTCAGGTCACTGGTCACACTATCAGCAACTTGCAAGTAGTACTCCTAAGCAGACAATCACAATATATATTATACTGGTGGTCAGTGTGGTCACAATGGCAGTGTGGCACTCTGGCAGCAAAAGTGTGCACTGTACGTTATATGTACTCCTGAGTCCTGCTCTCAGACTCTAACTGCTCCCCACTGTCAGTGTCTCCCCCACAAGTCAGATATACATTATACAGTCACACTATCTATCTATCTATCTATCACTTCAGCAAGTAGTAGTACTCCTCCTAAAGTACTCCTCCTAATGCTCCCCAAAATTACTACTGTGTCTCTCTCTACTCTAGTCTCACTCTCTATAAACGGAGAGGACGCCAGCCACGTCCTCTCCCTATCAATCTCAATGCACGTGTGAAAATGGCGGCGACGCGCGGCTCCTTATATAGAATCCGAGTCTCGCGATAGAATCTGAGCCTCGCGAGAATCCGACAGCGGGATGATGACGTTCGGGCGCGCTCGGGTTAACCGAGCAAGGCGGGAAGATCCGAGTCGCTCGGACCCGTGTAAAAACTAGAGATGAGCGCCTGAAATTTTTCGGGTTTTGTGTTTTGGTTTTGGGTTCGGTTCCGCGGCCGTGTTTTGGGTTCGAACGCGTTTTGGCAAAACCTCACCGAATTTTTTTTGTCGGATTCGGGTGTGTTTTGGATTCGGGTGTTTTTTTCAAAAAACACTAAAAAACAGCTTAAATCATAGAATTTGGGGGTCATTTTGATCCCAAAGTATTATTAACCTCAAAAACCATAATTTACACTCATTTTCAGTCTATTCTGAATACCTCACACCTCACAATATTATTTTTAGTCCTAAAATTTGCACCGAGGTCGCTGTGTGAGTAAGATAAGCGACCCTAGTGGCCGACACAAACACCGGGCCCATCTAGGAGTGGCACTGCAGTGTCACGCAGGATGTCCCTTCCAAAAAACCCTCCCCAAACAGCACATGACGCAAAGAAAAAAAGAGGCGCAATGAGGTAGCTGTGTGAGTAAGATTAGCGACCCTAGTGGCCGACACAAACACCGGGCCCATCTAGGAGTGGCACTGCAGTGTCACGCAGGATGGCCCTTCCAAAAAACCCTCCCCAAACAGCACATGACGCAAAGAAAAAAAGAGGCGCAATGAGGTAGCTGACTGTGTGAGTAAGATTAGCGACCCTAGTGGCCGACACAAACACCGGGCACATCTAGGAGTGGCACTGCAGTGTCACGCAGGATGTCCCTTCCAAAAAACCCTCCCCAAACAGCACATGACGCAAAGAAAAAAAGAGGCGCAATGAGGTAGCTGTGTGAGTAAGATTAGCGACCCTAGTGGCCGACACAAACACCGGGCCCATCTAGGAGTGGCACTGCAGTGTCACGCAGGGTGTCCCTTCCAAAAAACCCACCCCAATCAGCACATGATGCAAAGAAAAAGAAAAGAAAAAAGAGGTGCAAGATGGAATTATCCTTGGGCCCTCTCACCCACCCTTATGTTGTATAAACAAAACAGGACATGCACACTTTAACCAACCCATCATTTCAGTGACAGGGTCTGCCACACGACTGTGACTGATATGACGGGTTGGTTTGGACCCCCCCCAAAAAAGAAGCAATTAATCTCTCCTTGCACAAACTGGCTCTACAGAGGCAAGATGTCCACCTCATCTTCACCCTCCGATATATCACCGTGTACATCCCCCTCCTCACAGATTATCAATTCGTCCCCACTGGAATCCACCATCTCAGCTCCCTGTGTACTTTGTGGAGGCAATTGCTGCTGGTCAATGTCTCCGCGGAGGAATTGATTATAATTCATTTTAATGAACATCATCTTCTCCACATTTTCTGGATGTAACCTCGTACGCCGATTGCTGACAAGGTGAGCGGCGGCACTAAACACTCTTTCGGAGTACACACTTGTGGGAGGGCAACTTAGGTAGAATAAAGCCAGTTTGTGCAAGGGCCTCCAAATTGCCTCTTTTTCCTGCCAGTATAAGTACGGACTGTGTGACGTGCCTACTTGGATGCGGTCACTCATATAATCCTCCACCATTCTATCAATGTTGAGAGAATCATATGCAGTGACAGTAGACGACATGTCCGTAATCGTTGTCAGGTCCTTCAGTCCGGACCAGATGTCAGCATCAGCAGTCGCTCCAGACTGCCCTGCATCACCGCCAGCGGGTGGGCTCGGAATTCTGAGCCTTTTCCTCGCACCCCCAGTTGCGGGAGAATGTGAAGGAGGAGATGTTGACAGGTCGCGTTCCGCTTGACTTGACAATTTTGTCACCAGCAGGTCTTTCAACCCCAGCAGACCTGTGTCTGCCGGAAAGAGAGATCCAAGGTAGGCTTTAAATCTAGGATCGAGCACGGTGGCCAAAATGTAGTGCTCTGATTTCAACAGATTGACCACCCGTGAATCCTTGTTAAGCGAATTAAGGGCTGCATCCACAAGTCCCACATGCCTAGCGGAATCGCTCCGTGTTAGCTCCTCCTTCAATGCCTCCAGCTTCTTCTGCAAAAGCCTGATGAGGGGAATGACCTGACTCAGGCTGGCAGTGTCTGAACTGACTTCACGTGTGGCAAGTTCAAAGGGCATCAGAACCTTGCACAACGTTGAAATCATTCTCCACTGCACTTGAGACAGGTGCATTCCACCTACTATATCGTGCTCAATTGTATAGGCTTGAATGGCCTTTTGCTGCTCCTCCAACCTCTGAAGCATATAGAGGGTTGAATTCCACCTCGTTACCACTTCTTGCTTCAGATGATGGCAGGGCAGGTTCAGTAGTTTTTGGTGGTGCTCCAGTTTTCTGTACGTGGTGCCTGTACGCCGAAAGTGTCCCGCAATTCTTCTGGCCACCGACAGCATCTCTTGCACGCCCCTGTCGTTTTTTAAAAAATTCTGCACCACCAAATTCAAGGTATGTGCAAAACATGGGACGTGCTGGAATTGGCCCAGATTTAATGCACACACAATATTGCTGGCGTTGTCCGATGCCACAAATCCACAGGAGAGTCCAATTGGGGTAAGCCATTCCGCGATGATCTTCCTCAGTTGCCGTAAGAGGTTTTCAGCTGTGTGCGTATTCTGGAAAGCGGTGATACAAAGCGTAGCCTGCCTAGGAAAGAGTTGGCGTTTGCGAGATGCTGCTACTGGTGCCGCCGCTGCTGTTCTTGCGGCGGGAGTCCATACATCTACCCAGTGGGCTGTCACAGTCATATAGTCCTGACCCTGCCCTGCTCCACTTGTCCACATGTCCGTGGTTAAGTGGACATTGGGTACAGCTGCATTTTTTAGGACACTGGTGACTCTTTTTCTGAGGTCTGTGTACATTTTCGGTATCGCCTGCCTAGAGAAATGGAACCTAGATGGTATTTGGTACCGGGGACACAGTACCTCCAACAAGTCTCTAGTTGGCTCTGCAGTAATGATGGATACCGGAACCACGTTTCTCACCACCCAGGATGCCAAGGCCTCAGTTATCCGCTTTGCAGTAGGATGACTGCTGTGATATTTCATCTTCCTCGCAAAGGACTGTTGAACAGTCAATTGCTTACTGGAAGTAGTACA
The DNA here is from genome assembly GCF_028390025.1 of Pseudophryne corroboree. Classification (NCBI taxonomy): domain Eukaryota; kingdom Metazoa; phylum Chordata; class Amphibia; order Anura; family Myobatrachidae; genus Pseudophryne; species Pseudophryne corroboree. The sequence goes on from NC_086449.1 coordinate 253,509,125, forward strand.
AGTGGGCTTACGACTTCCCCTCTGGGATGACCATCGACTCCCAGCGGCAACAACAGCAGCGCCAGCAGCAGTAGGCGTTACACGCAAGGATGCATCGGAGGAATCCCAGGCAGGAGAGGACTCGTCAGACTTGCCAGTGACATGGCCTGCAGGACTATTGGCATTCCTGGGGAAGGAGGAAATTGACACTGAGGGAGTTGGTGGGGTGGTTTGCGTGAGCTTGGTTACAAGAGGAAGGGATTTACTGGTCAGTGGACTGCTTCCGCTGTCACCCAAAGTTTTTGAACTTGTCACTGACTTATTATGAATGCGCTGCAGGTGACGTATAAGGGAGGATGTTCCGAGGTGGTTAACGTCCTTACCCCTACTTATTACAGCTTGACAAAGGGAACACACGGCTTGACACCTGTTGTCCGCATTTGTGGTGAAATACCTCCACACCGAAGAGCTGATTTTTTTGGTATTTTCACCTGGCATGTCAACGGCCATATTCCTCCCACGGACAACAGGTGTCTCCCCGGGTGCCTGACTTAAACAAACCACCTCACCATCAGAATCCTCCTGGTCAATTTCCTCCCCAGCGCCAGCAACACCCATATCCTCCTCATCCTGGTGTACTTCAACACTGACATCTTCAATCTGACTATCAGGAACTGGACTGCGGGTGCTCCTTCCAGCACTTGCAGGGGGCATGCAAATAGTGGAAGGCGCATGCTCTTCACGTCCAGTGTTGGGAAGGTCAGGCATCGCAAACGACACAATTGGACTCTCCTTGTGGATTTGGGATTTCAAAGAACGCACAGTTCTTTGCGGTGCTTTTGCCAGCTTGAGTCTTTTCAGTTTTCTAGCGAGAGGCTGAGTGCTTCCATCCTCATGTGAAGCTGAACCACTAGCCATGAACATAGGCCAGGGCCTCAGCCGTTCCTTGCCACTCCGTGTGGTAAATGGCATATTGGCAAGTTTACGCTTCTCCTCCGACAATTTTATTTTAGGTTTTGGAGTCCTTTTTTTTCTGATATTTGGTGTTTTGGATTTGACATGCTCTGTACTATGACATTGGGCATCGGCCTTGGCAGACGACGTTGCTGGCATTTCATCGTCTCGGCCATGACTAGTGGCAGCAGCTTCAGCACGAGGTGGAAGTGGATCTTGATCTTTCCCTAATTTTGGAACCTCAACTTTTTTGTTCTCCATATTTTATAGGCAGAACTAAAAGGCACCTCAGGTAAACAATGGAGATGGATGGATTGGATACTAGTATACAATTATGGACGGACTGCCACGGTTAGGTGGTATAAAAAAACCACGGTTAGGTGGTATATATTATAATAATAATACAATTATGGATGGACGGACTGCCTGCCGACTGCCGACACAGAGGTAGCCACAGCCGTGAACTACCGCACTGTACACTGGTTGATAAAGAGATAGTAGTATACTCGTAACAATTAGGATGACACTATGACGGTATAAAGAATGAAAAAAAAACCACGGTTAGGTGGTAGGTATATAATAATAAATAATACAATTCTGGTCGGACGGACTGCCTGCCGTGTGCCGACACAGAGGTAGCCACAGCCGTGAACTACCGCACTGTACACTGGTTGATAAAGAGATAGTAGTATACTCGTAACAATTAGGATGACACTATGACGGTATAAAGAATGAAAAAAAAAACCACGGTTAGGTGGTAGGTATATAATAATAAATAATACAATTCTGGTCGGACGGACTGCCTGCCGTGTGCCGACACAGAGGTAGCCACAGCCGTGAACTACCGCACTGTACACTGGTTGATAAAGAGATAGTAGTATACTCGTAACAATTAGGATGACACTATGACGGTATAAAGAATGAAAAAAAAAACCACGGTTAGGTGGTAGGTATATAATAATAAATAATACAATTCTGGTCGGACGGACTGCCTGCCGTGTGCCGACACAGAGGTAGCCACAGCCGTGAACTACCGCACTGTACACTGGTTGATAAAGAGATAGTAGTATACTCGTAACAATTAGGATGACACTATGACGGTATAAAGAATGAAAAAAAAACCACGGTTAGGTGGTAGGTATATAATAATAAATAATACAATTCTGGTCGGACGGACTGCCTGCCGTGTGCCGACACAGAGGTAGCCACAGCCGTGAACTACCGCACTGTACACTGGTTGATAAAGAGATAGTAGTATACTCGTAACAATTAGGATGACACTATGACGGTATAAAGAATGAAAAAAAAAACCACGGTTAGGTGGTAGGTATATAATAATAAATAATACAATTCTGGTCGGACGGACTGCCTGCCGTGTGCCGACACAGAGGTAGCCACAGCCGTGAACTACCGCACTGTACACTGGTTGATAAAGAGATAGTAGTATACTCGTAACAATTAGGATGACACTATGACGGTATAAAGAATGAAAAAAAAACCACGGTTAGGTGGTAGGTATATAATAATAAATAATACAATTCTGGTCGGACGGACTGCCTGCCGTGTGCCGACACAGAGGTAGCCACAGCCGTGAACTACCGCACTGTACACTGGTTGATAAAGAGATAGTAGTATACTCGTAACAATTAGGATGACACTATGACGGTATAAAGAATGAAAAAAAAAACCACGGTTAGGTGGTAGGTATATAATAATAAATAATACAATTCTGGTCGGACGGACTGCCTGCCGTGTGCCGACACAGAGGTAGCCACAGCCGTGAACTACCGCACTGTACACTGGTTGATAAAGAGATAGTAGTATACTCGTAACAATTAGGATGACACTATGACGGTATAAAGAATGAAAAAAAAAACCACGGTTAGGTGGTAGGTATATAATAATAAATAATACAATTCTGGTCGGACGGACTGCCTGCCGTGTGCCGACACAGAGGTAGCCACAGCCGTGAACTACCGCACTGTACACTGGTTGATAAAGAGATAGTAGTATACTCGTAACAATTAGGATGACACTATGACGGTATAAAGAATGAAAAAAAAAACCACGGTTAGGTGGTAGGTATATAATAATAAATAATACAATTCTGGTCGGACGGACTGCCTGCCGTGTGCCGACACAGAGGTAGCCACAGCCGTGAACTACCGCACTGTACACTGGTTGATAAAGAGATAGTAGTATACTCGTAACAATTAGGATGACACTATGACGGTATAAAGAATGAAAAAAAAACCACGGTTAGGTGGTAGGTATATAATAATAAATAATACAATTCTGGTCGGACGGACTGCCTGCCGTGTGCCGACACAGAGGTAGCCACAGCCGTGAACTACCGCACTGTACTGTGTCTGCTGCTAATATAGACTGGTTGATATTTAAAGAGATATTAGTAGTATACAACAATACTATACTGGTGGTCAGGCACTGGTCACCACTCCTGCAGCAAAAGTGTGCACTGTTAATTAATATAATTGTACTCCTGGCTCCTGCTAACAACCTGCAGTGCTCCCCAGTCTCCCCCACAATTAATTATAAGCTTTTAATTTATACATTGATGACTGTGCAGCACACTGGGCTGAGCTGAGTGCACACAGACTGAGTCACACTGTGTGACTGACTGTGCTGTGTATCGTTTTTTTTTTCAGGCAGAGAACGGATATAGCAGAGAGAAGTGAACGGATATATTATATTAAATAAAAGTTAACTAGCAACTGCACTGGTCACTGACTGTGGTAAACTAACTCTGTCTGCGACTCTGCACAATCTCTCTCTCTCTATCTAATCTATCTCTATTCTAATGGAGAGGACGCCAGACACGTCCTCTCCCTATCAATCTCAATGCACGAGTGAAAATGGCGGCGACGCGCGGCTCCTTATATAGAATCCGAGTCTCGCGATAGAATCCGAGCCTCGCGAGAATCCGACAGCGTCATGATGACGTTCGGGCGCGCTCGGGTTAACCGAGCAAGGCGGGAAGATCCGAGTCGCTCGGACCCGTGAAAAAAAACATGAAGTTCGGGCGGGTTCGGATTCCGAGGAACCGAACCCGCTCATCTCTAAAAAAAACATGAAGTTCGGGCGGGTTCGGATTCCGAGGAACCGAACCCGCTCATCTCTAGTAAATATACCCCATTGTATCTCCAACAGGTGGTGCTCAAGGTTCCCCTCCTGCAACAAGGAAGGGGATATTACTCAACCTTGGCTGTAGTCCCGAATCCGTACGGTTCGGTCAGACCTATTTAAAATTAAAATCTCTGAACCTATACTGGAAAAGGTTCAAATTTAAAGTGGAATCGCTCAGAGCGATCATGGCCAGCCTGGAAAGGGGGGATTTGATGGTGTATCTAGACATAAAAGCTGCATACCTTCATGTTCCCATTTATCCACCCCATCAGGCGTACCTGAGAATTGCGGTACAGTATTGTCATTACCAATTTCAGGGTAATTGGCGGAAATGATGGTGCTCCTACGCAAGCAAGGAGTCACAGTTATCCCATACTTGCACGATCTCCTATAAGGGCGAGATCAAAAGAGCAGGTGTTGAACAGCGTGTCACTTTCGCTGAAGGTGTCACAGCAACACGGCTGGATTCTCAATATCCCAAAGTCACAGTTGGTTCCTATGACTAGTCTGCCCTTCTTGGGTATGATTCTGGATACGGACCAGAAAGGGGTTTACCTTCAGATAGAGAAGGCCCAGGAACTCATGACTCTGGTCAGGAACTTATTGAAACCAAGACAGGTGTCAGGGCATCACTGCACCTGAGTCCGGGGAAAATCATTCCCTTCGGCAGGTTCCATGCGAGGACTTTCAAATGGGACCTACTGGACAGGTGGTCCGGGTCACATCTACAGATTCATCAGTTGATCACCCTCTCCCCCAGGGCCAGGGTATCTCTCCTGTGGTGGCTGCAGGGTGCTCACCTTCTGTAGGGCCGCAGGTTCGGCATTCAGGACTGGATCCTGGTGACTACGGACGCGAGCCTCTGAGGTTGGGGAGCAGTCACACAGGGAAAAATAAAATTTCCAAGGTCTTTGGTCAAGTCAAGAGACTTGTCTTCACATCTTGGAACTAAGGGCCATATACAACGCCCTACGCCAGGCGGAGACCCTACTTCGCGACCAACCGGTTCTGATCCAGTCAGACAACGTCACCGCAGTAGCTCATGTAAACCGCCAAGGAGGCACAAGGAGCAGAGTGGCGATGGCGGAAGCCACCAGAATTCTTCGCTGGGCGGAGAATCATGTCGGCGCACTGTCAGCAGTGTTCATTCCGGGAGTGGACAACTGGGAAGCAGACTTCCTCAGCAGACACGACCTACGTCCTGGAGAGTGGGGACTTCATCAGGAAGTCTTAGCACAGATTGCAATTCGGTGGAGACTGCCACTGATAGACATGATGGCGTCCCGCCTCAACACAAAGCCGCAGAGTTATTGCGCCAGGTCAAGAGACCCTCAGGCAGTAGCTGTGGATGCCCTAGTGACACCGTGGGTGTTCCAGTCGGTCTATGTGTTTACTCCTCTTCCTCTCATACCCAAGGTGTTGAGGATAATAAGAAAAAGAGGAGTGAGAACAATTCTCATTGTTCCAGATTGGCCACGGAGGACCTGGTATCTAGATCTGCAGGAAATGCTCACAGAGAATCCGTGGCCTCTTCCTCTAAGACAGGACCTGCTGCAGCAGGGGCCCTGTCTGTTCCAAGACTTACCGCGTCTGCGTTTGACGGCATGGCGGTTGAACGCAGGATCCTAGCTTAAAAGGGTATTCCGGAGGAGGTCATTCCTACCCTAATTAAGGCTAGTAAGGAAGTGACATCGAAACATTATCACCGAATATGGCGAAAATATGTTTCCTGGTGTGAGGCCAGGAATGCTCCTATGGAGGAATTCCTTTTGGGCCGTCTGCTTCGCTTCCTTCAAACTGGAGTGAACTTGGGCCTGAAATTAGGATCGATAAAGGTTCTAATTTCGGCCTTATCCATTTTCTTCCAAAAAGAATTGGCTTCTCTTCCTGAAGTACAAACGTTTGTGAAGGGAGTACTGCATATTCAGCCTCCTTTTGTACCGCCGGTGGCACCTTGGGACCTTAACGTGGTGTTACGGTTCCTTAAGTCACATTGGTTTGAACCACTTAAGACAGTGGAGTTGAAATATCTCACCTGGAAGGTGGTCATGTTGTTAGCCTTGGCTTTAGCTAGGCGAGTTTCGGAATTGGCGGCTTTATCACCTAAAAGCCCCTATCTGATTTTCCATATGGATAGAGCGGAATTGCGGACCCGTCCTCAATTCCTGCCTAAGGTGGTCTCATCCTTTCATATGAACCAACCTATTGTCGTGCCTGTGGCTACGCGTGACTCGGAGGATTCCGAGTCCCTTGATGCTTTGAAAATTTACGTGGCCAGAACGGCTAGGATCTGAAAAACAGAAGCACTGTTTGTCCTGTATGCAGCCAACAAGGTTGGCGGCCCTGCTTCAAATCAGACTATTGCTCGCTGGATCTGTAACACGATTCAGCAGGCGCATTCTACGGCAGGATTGCCGTTACCTAAATCGGTTAAGGCCCATTCCACTAGGAAGGTGGGCTCTTCTTGGGCGGCTGCCCGAGGGGTATCGGCACTACAGCTGTGCCAGGCTGCTACTTGGTCGGGGTCAAATACCTTTGCAAAGTTCTATAAGTTTGATACCCTGGCTGAGGAGGACCTCCTGTTTGCTCAATTCGGTGCTGCAGAGTCATCCGCACTCTCCCGCCCGTTTGGGAGCTTTGCTATAATCCCCATGGTCCTTACGGAGTCCCAGCATCCTCTAGGACGTTAGAGAAAATAAGATTTTAAACCTACCGGTAAATCTTTTTCTCGTAGTCCGTAGAGGATGCTGGGCGCCCGTCCCAAGTGCGGACTACTTCTGCAAGACTTGTATTTAGTTATTGCTTACATAAGGGTTATGTTGTAGTTTCATCGGTTTGGCCGAGACTATATTGTTTGTTCATACTGTTAACTGGGTAGTTTATCACAAGTTATACGGTGTGATCGGTGTGGCTGGTATGAATCTTGCCCTTAGATTATCAAAATCCTTTCCTCGTAGTGTCCATCTCCTCTGGGCACAGTTTCTCTAACTGAGGTCTGGAGGAGGGGCATAGAGGGAGGAGCCAGTGCACACCCAGAGTTCAGTTCTTTCTTAAAGTGCCCATGTCTCCTGCGGAGCCCGTCTATTCCCCATGGTCCTTACGGAGTCCCAGCATCCTCCACGGACTACGAGAAAAAGATTTACCGGTAGGTTTAAAATCTTATTTATTCTGTGCAGGACTGCCTTCAGAAACAGTGTGGCCCAGTAGAGATGAAACATGCAGCCCCTCTCTTACAACAACAGCCAATTGATCTCAAATTCCTTCACATGACACTCAAAACTCCAATATGTCTGAACATGCTGCTCAGACCACTTCACATGAACTTTAGACTTGATCACACCTCCCCACTTTCTCTTAGTCCGTAGAGAATGCTGGCGTCCACATTAGTACCATGGGGTATAGACGGATCCACTGGGAGCCACTGGCACTTTAACAGTTTAATAGTGTGGGCTGGCTCCTCCCTCTATGCCCCTCCTACCAGACTCAGTCTAGAAACTGTGCCTGAGGAGATGGATATAGTTCGAGTGAAGGAAATACACAGATAGTGGCGAGATTCAAACCACCTCACATAAACAAGGCAACCCAAGTTAACTAGCCTGAAAACTCAGCAACAGCTGAAACATTACTGAACCCAGTAAAGAAACTCAGTACTTAACGATGAACAAAGCAGTACTGAACCAAAGAACCACTGAGGATAACGAAGCGCTGGGCGAGCGCCCAGCATCCTCTACGGACTACAAGAAAAGGATTTACCGGTAGGTAATTAAAATCCTATTTTCTGTTACGTCCTAGATGATGCTGTGGTCCATATTAGTATCATGGGGATATACCAAAGCTCCCAGAACGGGAGGGAGAGTGCGGAGGCTCCTGCAGAACTGATTAACCAAACTTTAGGTCCTCAGAGGCCAAAGTATCGAACTTGTAGAACTTAGCAAACGTGTTCGACCCAGACCAAGTAGCCACTCGGCAAAGCTGCAAAGCTGAGACACCCCGGGCAGCCGCTCAGGAAGACCCCACTTTACGAGTACAGTGGGCCTTAACAGATGTTGGACACGGCAATCCTGCCATAGAATATGCATGCTGGATAGTGAACCTGATCCAGCGAGAAATTGTCTGCTTAAAAGCAGGACACCCAATTTTCTTGGGATCATAAAGGACAATCAAAGAGTCCGATTTTCTGTGATGAGCAGTCCTTTTCAGTGCACATAGATCTTCAAAGCCCTCACAACATCCAAGGACTTTGATGCAATTGAGGAGTCAGTAGCCACTGGCACCACAATAGGTTGGTTGATATGAAAATCCGACACAACCTTTGGAAGAAACTGCTGACGTGTCCTGAGCTCAGCTCTATCTTCATGGAAGATTAATTAGGGACTTTTACAGGACAAAGCCCCCATTTCCGACACACGTCGAGCAGAAGCTAAGGCCAACAAAGTGACAGCCTTCCACGTGAGAAACTTGACCTCAGCCTCCTGTAAGGGCTCACACCAATCCAATTGCAGGAACTGCAACACCACGTTAAGATCCCAGGAGGCCGTCGGTGCCACAAAGGGAGGCTGGATGTGCAGAACCCCTTTCAAAAAGGTCTGAACCTCAGGGAGGGCAGTCAATTGTTTCTGGAAGAAAATGGATAAGGCCGAAATCTGGACCTTTATGGATCCCAAACGCAGGCCCATATCCACACCTGCTTGCAGGAACAGAAGAAACCGACCAAGTTGAAACTCCACTGCAGAAAACTTCTTGGATTCACACCAAGACACATACTTTTTCCAAATGTGATGGAAATGTTTAGATGTTGCTCCTTTCCTAGCCTGTATCAGGGTAGGAATAACCTTGTTTGGAATGCCCCTCCGAGCTAATATCTGGTGTTCAACCTCCATGCCTTCAAACGTAGCCGTGGTAAGTAGAGATGTGCACTTGAAATTTTTCGGGTTTTGTGTTTTGGTTTTGGGTTCGGTTCCGCGGCCGTGTTTTGGGTTCGACCGCGTTTTGGCAAAACCTCACCGAATTTTTTTTGTCGGATTCGGGTGTGTTTTGGATTCGGGTGTTTTTTTCAAAAAACCCTAAAAAACAGCTTAAATCATAGAATTTGGGGGTCATTTTGATCCCAAAGTATTATTAACCTCAAAAACCATAATTTCCACTCATTTTCAGTCTATTCTGAATACCTCACACCTCACAATATTATTTTTAGTCCTAAAATTTGCACCGAGGTAGCTGTGTGAGTAAGATAAGCGACCCTAGTGGCCGACACAAACACCGGGCCCATCTAGGAGTGGCACTGCAGTGTCACGCAGGATGGCCCTTCCAAAAAACACTCCCCAAACAGCACATGACGCAAAGAAAAAAAGAGGCGCAATGAGGTAGCTGTGTGAGTAAGATAAGCGACCCTAGTGGCCGACACAAACACCTGGCCCATCTAGGGGTGGCACTGCAGTGTCACGCAGGATGGCCCTTCCAAAAAACACTCCCCAAACAGCACATGACGCAAAGAAAAAAAGAGGCGCAATGAGGTAGCTGTGTGAGTAAGATTAGCGACCCTAGTGGCCGACACAAACACCGGGCCCATCTAGGAGTGGCACTGCAGTGTCACGCAGGATGGCCCTTCCAAAAAACACTCCCCAAACAGCACATGACGCAAAGAAAAAAAGAGGCGCAATGAGGTAGCTGTGTGAGTAAGATAAGCGACCCTAGTGGCCGACACAAACACCGGGCCCATCTAGGAGTGGCACTGCAGTGTCACGCAGGATGGCCCTTCCAAAAAACACTCCCCAAACAGCACATGACGCAAAGAAAAAAAGAGGCGCAATGAGGTAGCTGTGTGAGTAAGATAAGCGACCCTAGTGGCCGACACAAACACCGGGCTCATCTAGGAGTGTCACTGCAGTGTCACGCAGGATGGCCCTTCCAAAAAACACTCCCCAAACAGCACATGACGCAAAGAAAAAAAGAGGCGCAATGAGGTAGCTGTGTGAGTAAGATAAGCGACCCTAGTGGCCGACACAAACACCTGGCCCATCTAGGAGTGGCACTGCAGTGTCACGCAGGATGGCCCTTCCAAAAAACACTCCCCAAACAGCACATGACGCAAAGAAAAATTAAAGAAAAAAGAGGTGCAAGATGGAATTGTCCTTGGGCCCTCCCACCCACCCTTATGTTGTATAAACAGGACATGCACACTTTAACCAACCCATCATTTCAGTGACAGGGTCTGCCACACGACTGTGACTGAAATGACGGGTTGGTTTGGACCCCCACCGAAAAAGAAGCAATTAATCTCTCCTTGCACAAACTGGCTCTACAGAGGCAAGATGTCCACCTCATCATCATCCTCCGATATATCACCGTGTACATCCCGCTCCTCACAGATTATCAATTCGTCCCCACTGGAATCCACCATCTCAGCTCCCTGTGTACTTTGTGGAGGCAATTGCTGCTGGTCAATGTCTCCACGGAGGAATTGATTATAATTCATTTTAATGAACATCATCTTCTCCACATTTTCTGGAAGTAACCTCGTACGCCGATTGCTGACAAGGTGAGCGGCGGCACTAAACACTCTTTCGGAGTACACACTTGTGGAAGGGCAACTTAGGTAGAATAAAGCCAGTTTGTGCAAGGGCCTCCAAATTGCCTCTTTTTCCTGCCAGTATAAGTACGGACTGTCTGACGTGCCTACTTGGATGCGGTCACTCATATAATCCTCCACCATTCTTTCAATGGTGAGAGAATCATATGCAGTGACAGTAGACAACATGTCCGTAATCGTTGTCAGGTCCTTCAGTCCGGACCAGATGTCAGCATCAGCAGTCGCTCCAGACTGCCCTGCATCACCGCCAGCGGGTGGGCTCGGAATTCTGAGCCTTTTCCTCGCACCCCCAGTTGCGGGAGAATGTGAAGGAGGAGATGTTGACAGGTCGCGTTCCGCTTGACTTGACAATTTTGTCACCAGCAGGTCTTTGAACCCCAGCAGACTTGTGTCTGCCGGAAAGAGAGATCCAAGGTAGGTTTTAAATCTAGGATCGAGCACGGTGGCCAAAATGTAGTGCTCTGATTTCAACAGATTGACCACCCGTGAATCCTTGTTAAGCGAATTAAGGGCTCCATCCACAAGTCCCACATGCCTAGCGGAATCGCTCCCTTTTAGCTCCTCCTTCAATGCCTCCAGCTTCTTCTGCAAAAGCCTGATGAGGGGAATGACCTGACTCAGGCTGGCAGTGTCTGAACTGACTTCACGTGTGGCAAGTTCAAAAGGTTGCAGAACCTTGCACAACGTTGAAATCATTCTCCACTGCGCTTGAGACAGGTACATTCCACCTCCTATATCGTGCTCAATTGTATAGGCTTGAATGGCCTTTTGCTGCTCCTCCAACCTCTGAAGCATATATAGGGTTGAATTCCACCTCGTTACCACTTCTTGCTTCAGATGATGGCAGGGCAGGTTCAGGCGTTTTTGGTGGTGCTCCAGTCTTCTGTACGTGGTGCCTGTACGCCGAAAGTGTCCCGCAATTCTTCTGGCCACCGACAGCATCTCTTGCACGCCCCTGTCGTTTTTTTAAAAATTCTGCACCACCAAATTCAAGGTATGTGCAAAACATGGGACGTGCTGGAATTTGCCCATATTTAATGCACACACAATATTGCTGGCGTTGTCCGATGCCACAAATCCACAGGAGAGTCCAATTGGGGTAAGCCATTCCGCGATGATCTTCCTCAGTTGCCGTAAGAGGTTTTCAGCTGTGTGCGTATTCTGGAAACCGGTGATACAAAGCGTAGCCTGCCTAGGAAAGAGTTGGCGTTTGCGAGATGCTGCTACTGGTGCCGCCGCTGCTGTTCTTGCGGCGGGAGTCCATACATCTACCCAGTGGGCTGTCACAGTCATATAGTCCTGACCCTGCCCTGCTCCACTTGTCCACATGTCCGTGGTTAAGTGGACATTGGGTACAACTGCATTTTTTAGGACACTGGTGAGTCTTTTTCTGACGTCCGTGTACATTCTCGGTATCGCCTGCCTAGAGAAGTGGAACCTAGATGGTATTTGGTAACGGGGGCACACTACCTCAAGAAATTGTCTAGTTCCCTGTGAACTAACGGCGGATACCGGACGCACGTCTAACACCAACATAGTTGTCAAGGCCTCAGTTATCCGCTTTGCAACAGGATGACTGCTGTGATATTTCATCTTCCTCGCAAAGGACTGTTGGACAGTCAATTGCTTGGTGGAAGTAGTAAAAGTGGGCTTACGACTTCCCCTCTGGGATGACCATCGACTCCCAGCAGCAACAACAGCAGCGCCAGCAGCAGTAGGCGTTACACGCAAGGATGCATCGGAGGAATCCCAGGCAGGAGAGGACTCGTCAGAGTTGCCAGTGACATGGCCTGCAGGACTATTGGCATTCCTGGGGAAGGAGGAAATTGACACTGAGGGAGTTGGTGTGGTGGTTTGCGTGAGCTTGGTTACAAGAGGAAGGGATTTACTGGTCAGTGGACTGCTTCCACTGTCGCCCAAAGTTTTTGAACTTGTCACTGACTTATTATGAATGCGCTGCAGGTGACGTATAAGGGAGGATGTTCCGAGGTGGTTAACGTCCTTACCCCTACTTATTACAGCTTGACAAAGGCAACACACGGCTTGACAAATGTTGTCCGCATTTCTGGTGAAATACTTCCACACCGAAGAGCTGATTTTTTTGGTATTTTCACCAGGCATGTCAACGGCCCTATTCCTCCCACGGACAACAGGTGTCTCCCCGGGTGCCTGACTTAAACAAACCACCTCACCATCAGAATCCTCCTTGTCAATTTCCTCCCCAGCGCCAGCAACACCCATATCCTCCTCATCCTGGTGTACTTCAACACTGACATCTTCAATCTGACTATCAGGAACTGGACTGCGGGTGCTCCTTCCAGCACTTGCAGGGGGCGTGCAAATGGTGGAAGGCGCATGCTCTTCACGTCCAGTGTTGGGAAGGTCAGGCATCGCAACCGACACAATTGGACTCTCCTTGTGGATTTGGGATTTCAAAGAACGCACAGTTCTTTGCGGTGCTTTTGCCAGCTTGAGTCTTTTCAGTTTTCTAGCGAGAGGCTGAGTGCTTCCATCCTCATGTGAAGCTGAACCACTAGCCATGAACATAGGCCAGGGCCTCAGCCGTTCCTTGCCACTCCGTGTGGTAAATGGCATATTGGCAAGTTTACGCTTCTCCTCCGACAATTTTATTTTAGATTTTGGAGTCCTTTTTTTACTGATATTTGGTGTTTTGGATTTTACATGCTCTGTACTATGACATTGGGCATCGGCCTTGGCAGACGACGTTGCTGGCATTTCATCGTCTCGGCCATGACTAGTGGCAGCAGCTTCAGCACGAGGTGGAAGTGGATCTTGATCTTTCCCTAATTTTGGAACCTCAACATTTTTGTTCTCCATATTTTAATAGGCACAACTAAAAGGCACCTCAGGTAAACAATGGAGATGGATGGATACTAGTGTACTTATGGATGGACGAGCGACTGCCGACACAGAGGTAGCTACAGCCGTGGACTACCGTACTGTGTCTGCTGCTAATATAGACTGGATGATAATGAGATGAAATCAATATATATTATATCACACTAGTACTGCAGCCGGACAGGTAGATATATTTATTATGTAATGACTGATGACGGACCTGCTGGACACTGTCAGCTCAGCAGCACCGCAGACTGCTACAGTAAGCTACTATAGTAGTATGTATAAAGAAGAAAGAAAAAAAAAAACCACGGGTAGGTGGTATACAATTATGGATGGACGAGCGACTGCCGACACAGAGGTAGCTACAGCCGTGGACTACCGTACTGTGTCTGCTGCTAATATAGACTGGATGATAATGAGATGAAATCAATATATATTATATCACACTAGTACTGCAGCCGGACAGGTAGATATATTTATTATGTAATGACTGATGACGAACCTGCTGGACACAGTCAGCTCAGCAGCACCGCAGACTGCTACAGTAAGCTACTATAGTAGTATGTATAAAGAAGAAAGAAAGAAAAAAACACGGGTAGGTGGTATACAATTATGGATGGACGAGCGACTGCCGACACAGAGGTAGCTACAGCCGTGGACTACCGTACTGTGTCTGCTGCTAATATAGACTGGATGATAATGAGATGAAATCAATATATATTATATCACACTAGTACTGCAGCCGGACAGGTAGATATATTTATTATGTAATGACTGATGACGAACCTGCTGGACACAGTCAGCTCAGCAGCACCGCAGACTGCTACAGTAAGCTACTATAGTAGTATGTATAAAGAAGAAAGAAAAGAAAAAACCACGGGTAGGTGGTATACAATTATGGATGGACGAGCGACTGCCGACACAGAGGTAGCTACAGCCGTGGACTACCGTACTGTGTCTGCTGCTAATATAGACTGGATGATAATGAGATGAAATCAATATATATTATATCACACTAGTACTGCAGCCGGACAGGTAGATATATTTATTATGTAATGACTGATGACGGACCTGCTGGACACTGTCAGCTCAGCAGCACCGCAGACTGCTACAGTAAGCTACTATAGTAGTATGTATAAAGAAGAAAGAAAAAAAAAACCACGGGTAGGTGGTATACAATTATGGATGGACGAGCGACTGCCGACACAGAGGTAGCTACAGCCGTGGACTACCGTACTGTGTCTGCTGCTAATATAGACTGGATGATAATGAGATGAAATCAATATATATTATATCACACTAGTACTGCAGCCGGACAGGTAGATATATTTATTATGTAATGACTGATGACGGACCTGCTGGACACAGTCAGCTCAGCAGCACCGCAGACTGCTACAGTAAGCTACTATAGTAGTATGTATAAAGAAGAAAGAAAAAAAAAAACCACGGGTAGGTGGTATACAATTATGGATGGACGAGCGACTGCCGACACAGAGGTAGCTACAGCCGTGGACTACCGTACTGTGTCTGTGTCACGATCCGGGTATCTGGACGCCATTTCTTACCCATCAGATGCCTCCTAAGGCTGGCTCAGCGCTGCAGGACCGGATCCCATCTGTTATCCTGATGTTTACATTCCTGTATCCTCTCCTGTCACTCTGGGACGCTGTCACAGTAAACGCCATATTACACCTGGCATGGCGTCTCCCGCGGCCTCCGCCGCCGTCCCTGAACTTCTGCATGCAGAGTGTCTGAGTGGCGATTACGTCAGCCGCGGCCTCCGCTGTGTCCGCGTGGTTGGATGTGCATCTGTCAGCCTGGCGCCTCCTGTCTCCGGTGGCCGGCGCCGCCATTACTGTTTTCATTACCACATGGATTACAAACCAAACTTCCCTCCAAGTGTCTGCATGGGCGCAGCCATCTTGGATTCTGTCAGCTGATCATTTCCACCAATCTGTTCTCAGTATTGATAATCTGCATAATTGCCTAGCCAATCCCTTCCTTGCTGCAGGTATAAATACACTGTGCCTGAGCAAGGAAGGCGTCAGTGCTTTGGTTGTCAAACCTAGTTCCTGTTTGTCTCTCTCCTGTGATTGTCTTCCAGGTTCCAGCTCCTGTCTCAAGACTTCCACCATAGAGACCCGCACCAGCATTCCACCTGCGGTGTAGCCTGACTCTCCAATCCATTGTGGATTCATCTGTTTCCAGCTACAACATTACCTGCTTCCAGCTCAGCTTCCAGCAGAGTACAGCTTTCCTTAAAGGGCCGGTGTCCTTTCTACACTTTACCACTCTCCACCGGTATTATTATTTCTCCGCTCTCAAGTTCTACATTTCTGTTCATATTTCATCGCTCCCAAGTTCATTTATTATTTAACTGGTTCCAGCCAGTATCCACTCCGTGCTAACAACAGTCTGGTTCCAGCCAGTATCCACAGCAGCTGTTTTACCTTCAGCAACCCAGCTTTTCCTGGAACACCAGCTGGCACAATCCTGGGTTATCTCCATTGCTACAGTCGGGCCTGGTAAGGACTTTCCATCTAGAAGATCATAAGAACTATCTCACACTACCAGTGCCCTGTGGCTCCTGCCATCCTGTAGTACCCAGGAACTGTATTTATTATTTGCTGACTTTTACGTTTTCTTTTACTGCTGCTGTGTTGCGGAGTTGTCATAATAAACATCATTGACTTTTATCCAAGTTGTCGTGGTCACGCCTTCGGGCAGTTATTATTCATGTTACTTACATGTCCAGGGGTCTGATACAACCTCCCAGGTTCCGGTACATCTCACCCCCTACAACTGAGGCTGCCTCCCGTCAGCTCAGGCCCTCAGTTGTGACAGTCTGCTGCTAATATAGACTGGATGATAATGAGATGAAATCAATATATATATATATAATATCACTAGTACTGCAGCCGGACAGGTATATATATTTATTATGTAATGACTGATGACGGACCTGCTGGACACTGTCAGCTCAGCAGCACCGCAGACTGCTACAGTAAGCTACTATAGTAGTATGTATAAAGAAGAAAGAAAAAAAAAAAACCACGGGTAGGTGGTATACAATTATGGATGGACGAGCGACTGCCGACTCAGAGGTAGCTACAGCCGTGGACTACCGTACTGTGTCTGCTGCTAATATAGACTGGATGATAATGAGATGAAATCAATATATATATATATATAATATCACTAGTACTGCAGCCGGACAGGTATATATATTTATTATGTAATGACTGATGACGGACCTGCTGGACACAGTCAGCTCAGCAGCACCGCAGACTGCTACAGTAAGCTACTATAGTAGTATGTATAAAGAAGAAAGAAAAAAAAAAAAACCACGGGTAGGTGGTATACAATATTATATATATATTATATACAATTATATATATATATATATTAAACTGGTGGTGACTGGTGGTCAGGTCACTGGTCACACTATCAGCAACTTGCAAGTAGTACTCCTAAGCAGACAATCACAATATATATTATACTGGTGGTCAGTGTGGTCACAATGGCAGTGTGGCACTCTGGCAGCAAAAGTGTGCACTGTACGTTATATGTACCCCTGAGTCCTGCTCTCAGACTCTAACTGCTCCCCACTGTCAGTGTCTCCCCCACAAGTCAGATAATATACAGTCACACTATCTATCACTTCAGCAAGTAACTAGTACTCCTCCTAATGCTCCCCAAAATTACTACTGTGTCTCTCTCTACTGTCTCACTCTCTTCTCTATAAACGGAGAGGACGCCAGCCACGTCCTCTCCCTATGAATCTCAATGCACGTGTGAAAATGGCGGCGACGCGCGGCTCCTTATATAGAATCCGAGTCTCGCGATAGAATCCGAGCCTCGCGAGAATCCGACAGCGGGATGATGACGTTCGGGCGCGCTCGGGTTAACCGAGCAAGGCGGGAAGATACGAGTCGCTCTGACCCGTGTAAAAAAACATGAAGTTCGGGCGGGTTCGGATTCCGAGGAACCGAACCCGCTCATCTCTAGTGGTAAGTCTTGATAAGTGAATGGCCGCTGTTGTAGAAGATCTTCCCGAAGAGGAAGAGGCCTTGGATCTTCCAGCAGTAGATCCAGCAGATCCGCGTACCAAGCCCTCCTTGGCCAGTCCGGAGCAATGAGGATCGCCTGAACTTTTGTTCTTTTTACAAGCTTTAGAATTCTTGGAATGAGTGGAAGTGGAGGGAACACATACACTGACTTGAACACCCACGGTGCTACCAGGGCATCCACCGCCACTGCTTGTAGGTCTTTCGACCTGGAACAGTACCTCCGGATTTTCTTGTTAAGACGCGAGGTTATCATGTCTATTTGAGGTACGCTTCAACGACTGGTCACCTCCGTGAACACCTCCGAATGGAGGCTGCATTCTCCTGGATAGAGATCATGCCTGCTGAGGAAGTCCGCTTCCCAGTTGTACACTCCTGGAATGAAGATTGCTGACAGTGCCACTGCCTGCATTTCTGCCTAGAGGAGGATTTTTGTTACCTCTGACATTGCAGCTCTGCTCTTTGTTCCGCCCTGTCAGTTTATGTAGGCCACCTTCGTTACATTGTCCGACTACACTTGAATGGCTTGATCTTGCAGAAGTTGTGCTGCTTGTAGAAGACCGTTGTACACAGCTCTTAGCTCCAGGATGTTTATTGGGAGAAGGGATTCTTGACTTGACCACCTTCCTTGGAAGGTGTCCCTTGGGTGACTGCGCCCCAACCTCTGAGACTTGCATTTGTGGCTAGAAGGATCCAGGTCTGAACCCGAACCTGCGGCCCTCCAGAAGGTGAGGCAGTTGCAGCCATCAGAGAAGTGAAATCCTTGCTTTCGGCGACAGATGTATCCCCTGGTGCATGTGTAGGTGAGATCCCGACCACTTCCGTACTGTAGAGCCTCGTAAGAGGAAACCATCTTCCCCAGAAGGCGGAAGCACTGATGAACCGATACCCGGGCTGGTTTCAGGACATCCCGGACCATTGTTTGAATCACCAATGCTTTCTCCTCCGGTAGAAACACCCTCTGCACCTGTGTTGAGGATGATTCCCAGGAACGACAATCTCTTTGTCGGCTCCAGATGTGACTTCGGAAGGTTCAGGATCTAACCGTGCTCCCTGAGTAGATGAGTAGTGAGAGCAATGGACCGTAACAACTTCTCCCAGGACGATGCCTTTATCAGCAGGTCGTCCAGATATGGAATTATGTTCACCCCCTATCTGCGGAGGAGAACCATCATCTCTGCCATCACCTTGGTGAACATCCTCGGTGCCGTGGAGAGGCTGAATGGCAGTGCCTGGAATTGATAGTGACAGTCCAACAGTGCAAATCTTAGATAAGCCTGGTGTGGCAGCCAAATCGGAATGTGGAGGTACGCATCCTTGATATCCAGGGATACTAGAAACTCTCCCTCCTCCAGACCTGAGATCACCGCTCTTAGAGACTCCATTTTTAATTTGAACTCCCTCAGATAAGGGTTTAACGATTTCAAGTTCAAAATCGGTCTGACCGAACCATCCATTTTTGGTACGACGAAAAGGTTTGAATAATACCCCTTGGTTTGCATATGAGGTGGAACAGGGACAATGACCTGTGACTTTTCCAATTTTTGGATGGCTTCCTGTAGGATAGCCCTGTCTGCCAGCAAAACTGGCAAGCCTGATTTGAAGAAATGGTGCAGCGGAAAGGTCTTGAAACTCCAGTCTGTACCCCTGGGACACAATATCCTGTACCCAGGGATCCAGGCCGGACGACACCCAGACGTGGCTGAAACTTCTGAGCCTCACACCCACCAGCCCATCTTCCAGGTTTTGCGGATCACCGTCATGCTGAGGATTTTGAGGAACCAGAAGCCGGTTCCTGGTCCTGGGAGCCTGCGGGTGTAGGGTTTTTGGATTTACACGACCACCTCTAAAGAAGGTGGTAGGAGGCTTGGACTTTTTTGTCTTAGAGGTCCGAAAGAACTGCAATGCAGATGAAGAATAGGGTTTCTTCGTAGAAAGGCGTAGCTGAGGAAAGAAAAGGTGACTTACCTGCGGTTGCCATGGAGATCCACGTATCCAATGCTTCCCCAAATAGAGCCTGACCTGTGTAGGGTAGGTTCTCCACACTTCTCCTGGATTCCGCGTCTGCAGTCCATTGGCGTAGCCAGAGACCCCTGCGAGCTGAGACAGACATGGAAGATAACCTTGCAGTCAGCGCACCCAGGTCCTTCATGGATTCCACCATGAACCCTGCAGAATCCTGTATGTTACGTAAAAATAATTCAATGTCACTTCTAACCATTGAATCCAAATCCTCTAGTAACGTGCCTGACCACTTTACTATAGCTTTTTTAAATCCATGCAAAGGCAAAAGTGGGCCTCAACGCCACCCCTGAAGCAGTGTATATAGATTTGAGCGTAGTGTCAGTCTTACGATCAGTCGGTTATTTTAATGCGGTAGACCCAGGGATAGGTAAAACCACCTTCTTTGACAGTCTGGAAACAGATGCCTTAACTATGGGTGGATTTTCCCATTTTTTCTATCCTCCTCAGGGAATGGAAAGGCAACCAAAACCCTTTTGGGGATCTGGAATTTTTTTCTCCGGGTTCTCCCAGGATTTTTCAAATAAAGCGTTTAATTCTTTAGACGCAGGGAAGGTTAGTGAGGCTTTCTTATTATCTGTGAAGTAAGCCTCCTCAACCTGCTCAGGTGTTGTGTCAGAAATGTTTAACACATCTCTAATAGCCTCAATTATGAGCTGCACCCCCTTAGCCAGGGATGCCGCCCCCCTCAGCACATCCCCATCACCGTCACCCGTGTCAGAATCGGTATCCGTGTCATCTTCCATAATCTGGGCAAGTGCACGTTTTTGTGGGTATATGCGAGGGGATTTTGAAGGAATAGGGACAGAACCTTTCAGTCTCAGTATGAGCTACCCTAGTAGAGATTTGAGAGATCATTCCCTTAATAGAGGTCAATCACTCAAGCTCAGTAATAGGGATCTGAGACAAAACATTACATTCCTGTGTACATGGAATGGATTCCTCCTGAGAGGAAATGTCCTCTGCAGCATCAGACACAGAGTCCTTAGACATGGCTATGTGAGAAACAAACACCCACATACACACACACACAGGAAAATGTCAGACACAGTTTCCCCCCAAGCATGCCACAGAGAAACACAGAGTTTGGAGCCAACCCACACACGCGCTTCCCTAGGTAGATATAATACAACTACCTGGCGCTAACTGTGTACCTTAATAGACTACACAGTATTTACACAGCCCCCCCCCCCCCTCCCCCCCTTCTACAACCTCCTGGTACTACACAGGATAGCTGGAGTCGTGTGGAGGGACAGCTCTCCCTGTCAGCGTCTCTGTACTGGATCTGCAGGCAGGAAAATGGCGCTGAACACAGCTGGGTCTGCTCTGAGGAGAAGCTCCGCCCCCTGAACATGGCTCTGCCCCTCTTCACTTCTTTATACTGGCCTGAGGTAAGGTGCTGGCAGCGTTACCGAGGTTCCTGACAGCATGAGTGACCAGTGTAGGGCATAGGCGCTGGCTCAGGGCGCCCCTCATAGCGCCGCACAGTGTACCGCTGAGCCTCCGGAGCACAGTTAATACCGCGCTCCCACCCTGTCGCCGCCATCTTCACCCCGGCTCCCTGCTTGCTGTGGGGGCCGGTAACTCACTCGCCACCAGAATCTTCTGGTTCTGTTAGGGGGTGGCGGCATGCTGCGGGAGTGAGCGGTCCCCTGTGGCTCACACCCCTCAGGGTGGACACTACTCCCCCCCAAGTCCCACAAAGCAGGGAGGCTGTTGCCAACAGCCTCCCTGTGCCTAACTAACTCTTAGAAAAAAATAAAACTAAAGAAGCTCTAGGAGCTCCCCTAGCTGTGACCGGCTCCTCCGGGCACATTTTCTAAACTGAGCCTGGTAGGAGGGGCATAGAGGGAGGAGCCAGCCCACACTATTAAACTCTTAAAGTGCCAATGGCTCCTAGTGGACCCCTCTATACCCCATGGTACTAATGTGGACACCAGCATCCTCTAGGACGTAATAGAAATATATTTATTTATTTTGGAACTACTGACTTTTTTTTTTTACTATTCTACAAATTTCCTTTATCTGCTTGGTATTTTAATATACCAGACAGATGCTGCACATACCTTGAGGAAAAGTAGAAATTCATTGGGGTATATTTACTAAAATTCGTATTTTCCCGACTGAGGTCAAAGTTCAATCACGAATGACATCGAAAGTGTAAAGTTGCAACTTTTTGTATTTATTACGACTAATTTACTAAGCTGTCGTATTCTGCATTTTCGTATTTACCGATGTCGATGTCATTCGTTTTTTTTTGCAGTGTTTTACGTGAGTGACTTGTAAAACACTGCCGACTTTAATACAATGAATCTCGGCCGGATCTGAGAGATCCGTGCTGGGCTTCATTGTGCATCTTTATAAAAATTGAAATCAGTGTTAAAATAAAATAAAAAATTGCGTGGGGTCCCCCCTCCTAAGCCAAACCAGCCTCGGGCTCTTTGAGCCGGTCCTGGTTGTAAAAATATGGGTAAAAAAATGTCAGGGGTTCCCCCATATTTAAACAACCAGCACCGGGCTCTGCGCCTGGTCCTGGTTCCAAAAATACGGGGGACAAAAAGCGTAGGGGTCCCCCGTATTTCTGAAACCAGCACCGGGCTCCACTAGCCAGATACATAATGCCACAGCCGGGGGACACTTTTATCTAGGTCCCTGCGGCCCTGGCATTACATAACCAACTAGTCACACCTGGCCGGGGTACCCTGGAGGAGTGGGGACCCCTTCAATCAAGGGGTCCCCCCCCCCTCCAGCCACCCAAGGGCCAGGGGTGAAGCCCGAGGCTGTCCCCCCCATCCAAGGGCTGCGGATGGGAGGCTGATAGCCTTTGTGACAAAAATTGAATATTGTTTTTAGTAGCAGTACTACAATTCCCAGCAAGCCTCGCCCACAAGCTGGTACTTGGAGAACCACAAGTACCAGCATGCGGTGGAAAACCGGGCCCGCTGGTACCTGTAGTACTACTACTAAAAAAATACCCCAATAAAAACAGAAGACACACACCTTGAAAGTAAAAGTTTAATACATACATCCACACCTCCATATACACATACTTACCTATGTTCACACGAGGGTCGGTCCTCTTCTCCATGTAGAATCCATGGTGTACCTGTTGAGAAAATTATACTCACATAATCCAGTGTAGATGGCTCCTCTTCTTTCCGATTTGTAATCCAGGTACTTTGCAAAATAACAAAACGGACACCCGACCTCGCACTGAAAGGGGCCCCATGTTTTCACATGGGACCCCTTTCCCCGAATGCCAGGAACCCCCTCTGACTTATGTCTAAGACGGTTCCATCAGCCAATCAGGGAACGCCACGTTGTGGCATCCTCCTGATTGGCTGTGTGCTCCTGTAGTGTATGACAGGCAGCACCCGGCAGTGTTACAATGTAGCGCCTATGCGCTCCATTGTGACCAATGGTGGGAACTTTGTGGTCAGCGGTTGACCGAAAGTAACCTCACCGCTTTTTAAAAATAACACTTTCCCACCCCTTCCCACTGAAAAACATGCACGGATCTCATGGATCCGTGCATGCCTAGCCAAACACGGTAAAAAAAAGCAGGTCTGTTTTTTTTTAGCACTTTTTCACGAATTGAATTTCAGCACGGCAGTGTTTGGCTATTGTCGGCAGTGTTTGTGATTTGCACTTTTTAGTAAATTACCGATTTCTACCAAATTGCAGGCGTATTTGACCGATGGTGTATTGATTCGTAATTTTTTCCTAGGACTTCCAAAATAATACGAATGCCCTCATCACTGCCGTGATTTGAGTTTAGTAAATTCCCGAGATGACACTTTGAAGAAAAGACATCATCTCGGTCAAAATCGGGACCTTAGTAAATATACCCCATTGTGTGTAGAAAGAGACTAAGGGGTCTATTTACTAAGACTTGGATGGAGGTAAAGTCAACGGAGATAAAGTACCAGTCAATCAGCTCCTAACTACCATGTAACAGGTTGGGCTTGAAAAATGACAGAAGCCTATTGGCTGGTACTTTATCTCCGTTGGCTTTATCTTCATCTAA
This sequence comes from Pseudophryne corroboree, assembly GCF_028390025.1. Lineage (NCBI taxonomy): Eukaryota > Metazoa > Chordata > Amphibia > Anura > Myobatrachidae > Pseudophryne > Pseudophryne corroboree. The sequence continues at coordinate 253,532,769 of NC_086449.1, forward strand.
GTCTTAGTAAATAGACCCCTATGCCTTTTATGCAACAGAACTGATTAAGAGGTGGGAGTAAAGCAAAAAAAAAAAAAAAAAAAGTAATTGTGTATCTGGACAAACCATTTTGCAATGCAAGGGGTGCAAATACTTTTAGCTTTTTTTGTTGTTGCATGCAGTGTAAATACTGGCTGCTTTTGCATGCAGTCCTCAAATACTAGGTAGCTTTAGTCTAACACAGCAATTTCAGTTTAAGTATACACACGCTCCTTTCAAATATAAATCTCTCAGCACATTTTAAATCTTCCCCACCTACAATGGAACATGGTTTCACTAAGGTGCTTGATCTGTTTTACTTTACTTCCTCCTCAGAACCAGCCCCAAGTGCCTGTGCACTGCCTTCAGCACTTGGGTGGCTATACATTCCTAAATAGAGCAGTCCGGAGTCGTGGTGCAGATAGGGAATTTACAGTAAATGTACTTATTTAGGTAGGACTAAATCAACAATAGATAGGGCCAACACATACAGTAAGTACTGTAGGTGGGTTAAAATAAATTTTCCCTAGCAGTGTAAAAGAAATTTCCTCTGCCTATCTGTACACAAAACTTAAAGTATCCTAGTGACATACAATACAGAGAGAATCAAACTGACTGATATACAATGCATTGCAGTGACCTCTATATAATTACAGAGAGCACCTTTGTGACCACCACACAATCAAGACTGCATTCTAGCGATAGACACACAATACAAAGAACATTCCTGTGGCCACCATACAATGAAGAACATAGTAGGGACAGCCATACCACACAGAAAGCATCATCGTGACTGCCATACATTACAAAGAGCATCCCAGTGGCCAGCATAGAATACATAGAGCATTCCAGTGCGGTAATACTATACAGAGATAATCCCAGTTCTTGCTATACAATAGAGAGAGCATACTAAGAACTGTCACACAAAATAGACCACATCACATGGAGCATCCTAGGGACCACTATAAAATACAAAGGGCTTCCCAGTGACTGCCATATAATACAGAGAGCACACTAGGGACCACAGTACAATACAGTGCACACCACATTGACTGCCATACATTGCATCTCCTGTCTCCTAGTGTTTTAATCCTGCACAGTTGAGCTTGGATGCAAATTAAAGGATAGGACTTCTTTTCAGTGCCAGCAACTCAGATGAACTTAGGTCAGGACTCCGACATCAAAGAGGAGAGCTCAATTGAAGGGGTGTTTGGCATGGACTCCAAGTTAATGTGGGCCTCTAACACTTATACCCCCTTACTGTATTCTAGATACATATGTACTAATCTATAATTCCTATAAAAAGAATCTTACTCTGTATTAGACCATACTTGAGAATATTTATCTTCTCTCCACTGGGATAGTGCCCAGGGAAGAGATGAGATCTTATCGGAACGGTCTGTATGCTTCTCGTCATTAGACTCCACCCCTTTGTGGCATAACGCATTGATTTACAGGTACAAGAAGAGGAGATAGGGCTCAAAATGAAACAATTCTCATAAAATTGTATCATATTGGCTCCGTCTCTCCTCATGGAACTGCGATTGAAAGCACTATACTACCTGCCCTGACCAGTTCCTAGTGAAATAGGATGCAGGAGAGCCAGCTAAAAGTACAACAGAATCAATTCTAAAGTGCAGGCTAATTACATAAAAGGACTGTTCACATAATTCACATAATTGTGACACATTTATACGTGGAGTGGATGCATCAGATAATATGCCTTCCAAGAGACAATATGCAGTTCTGATAATGATCATTAGCAGCTCTATCTATCTTATGGTGATTGGCTGATCAAGTACTTAGATCATTAATGCTGCAAATATATTGTCATACTATGCTGTACAGCCTTGAATCACTTGGGTCGGGGTTGACTTGGTGTTCCATCTGAGATACAGTCCAATCAGCACTCATATGGCCACTGGGCACCAACATTTTGCTGTAGGACCAGGAGTTCCATCTTTAGCTTCCAAGAATGGATGCTGCCATTTTACCAAAGCCTCAACTGCTCAGTTTCCTCTCAGCTGAGTTGACCACTGTAACCGATTACAGAGGCTGATGTCCTATTTAAAGTGCTTCCTCCAATGCCTCTTTGTCAGATATTTGTCTAACTCCTGGGTTTAGACTTGTGACTTGCCTGCAGTTTTCAACTGCCGGTCTTATCTTCTGTGTATCAAACCCCATCAAACTTGACCTCTGCTACTTTATGACCTCTTGGCTTTCCATTTTATTTACAAATCTGTGCTAGTGACCGGCTTTTTGACCTCCTCTGTACTGCTATATTTCACCTACACTACAACTACCAGATAGTCCATTGGTAATTACCCAGAAGGCCATGATTTGCAGGGTTCCTGCGCTGAGGTCCATATTCCCTTGTGCGGTTCCCTGGTGAAAGACAGTTTTCTGTTAGGCTGTGCACCTTCAGGTGGGGCTTTGCTAATCTAATTGTGACAAATAGAATCTTTAATATCCCTGTGAATTCTGACATATAATACTTACAGTAATTCATATTTGCATTTGGACTACTGCAGGAAAGAAGATACACATTAGTTTTATAGAGAACCCCACCCCAAAAGAAGTATGTTTAATTTCTTATATACAGTATGATTGTATTTCAGTACATCTCTACATAGTATAAAATAAAGTCGCTGGTAGGCATCTGTCTGTTTATTCAGGCTAATTAATCTCGAGAAGCACTGGATGGATTTTCACAATTCTATAGAGCATTTCTCGGTGTATTAAACATTAATCAATGACAAAAGGGAGCCAAGCAGTGACAATTTTAGTGAAGCAAGTCAAAGAAAAAATGGCTTTCCGAGTGCTATATATCACAATTATTAACTTTATCACAATGATGGACTTTATTTTACATAATGTAGAGATTGATGTGTATTATTCAGTTTCTCCAGAAAACTTGATGTAAGCCTGGAAGGCACATGCAGAGGTGTATCTATGGATCCGAGCACCCCTGGCAAAGTAAGGGACTGGTGCCCCCCTCCCCCCCATATTTGAAATTCGGAATGTGCGTGTGCCAAAAAAAGGAGCATGGCTACACAATATTACCCCAATTCAAATGAAACCACACAGTGATGCCCCATATACATATTACACCACATAGTAATGTCCATTATTCACATTACGCCGCACAGTAGTAACCCTTATAAACATTACGTCATACACTTGAGCCCCTTATTAACATTACGCTACACGGTAGTACCCCTTATACACATTATGCCACACAGTAGTACCCCTTATACACATTATGCCACACAGCAGTGCCCCTTGCACACTGTGTGTGCACTCCAGCTCCCACCGGAACGTCATCTCCTCCTGTACATGCTGGGGCATAGGAAGTGTCATTCCCCGGTTCTGCATTTTACAGCTGTATTGTGCTGTCTTTCTATCATCTAGAATGGTATAAAGCAGGTCAATGCAATCAGTAGTTTATGCCAATATTGGAATTATTATATACTAGGTGATTCATCGCGCCCTACGGGCGTTCTTCACACTGTCGCAAGGTGCTTCGCCCCCTTAACCCTTGCACGCCCTTGTGGCGTGGAATATTTTTATTAATAAAATTGTGTGAGTGGTTAAATATTTCACGGACAAAGGGCGTGCAATGGTTAAGGGGTCGTAGCCCCTTGCAACGGCGTGAACAGTGCATGCAGGGCCTGATGATTCACCTAGTAGGTGCTGTGGTTGGGGGAGTAGCGGGTGAGGGGGAGACACGGTTGGGGTAGTGGGTCCGGGGGTGCCACGGGTGGGGGAGGGGCGGTTGCAGGGGTGCCGCGGGTGGGGGTCCGGAGCCACCACGGGTGGGGGAGGAGTGGTTTCAGAGGTGCCATGGGTGGCGGAGGGCCGGGTACGGTGGTGCCATGGGTGGGGGAGGAGCAGTTGTGGGGGTGCCACTGGTGGGGGAGGGGCAGGTGCGGGGGTTCAGTGGGTGGGGGAGTGGGTCCGGAGCCACCGCAGGTGGTGGAGAAGGGGTTGTGGGGGTGCCACGGATGGGGCCCAGGTTACTGCGAGTGAGGGTGGGGCTTCTCCTCCAGGAAGCAGCTAAGCTGCTGTCCTCCCTTTGGCAGTGGCTCTCCCGGAGACTCGCACAGCAGCCAATCAGCCAGTCACTATTGTTAGCGCCAGTGTCCCAATGTGCTGCATTACAGGGAAGAAGTTTAACTGAATAAATTACAGCTCCCAGTAGCCCCTAGCGCTGGAATGCTTCGGCGCTAAGAGCTGCTGGGAGCTGCGTCTACTTCCCTGTAATGCGGTGCATTGGGACACCGGCGCTAAACCATAGTGACTGCCTGGCAGAACTGACTGACTTGCTGAATCAATGTAAAAAGTGAGAGTGCTGTGCAGTGTTAGTGACACTGCACACCCACTGCACTGCACAGTCACCTTTTACATTAATTCAGCGTCCAGACATAACCCTCCGCAATATCACCCATCTCGGGGCGCCCAGGTGCTGTGTTGCGGAGTCAGGGTCTCTGGGGATCTGGGAGGCACTTCTGTGACATCACGCGCAGAGGAGGCATCGGGCTCAGAGAGTATGCGGCGCAGGGAGGGCTATGAAAGCCTTCCGCTGCACCGCTTTCATACACATCTATGTCGGTGGCCGCAGCAGCTTTTGTTCCACCTGCGCCGCAGCTAGGGAGTGGGCATTGTTGATGCCGGAGGGGGCAGGCGGACTAGCAGCAGGACATAGGATGCTGCAATAAAAGGATTTTTTTCCCCTATCTACAGCGCAGAGACTTGCTGCAGATGCAGTGGCATACCCTCCAACTGTACCTTTTTGGCAGGTACAATACCTTTTTTTTATGGTCTGTACCGATTTTTGTCTCTCCAAACTTCTATTGAAAGTATAGAAAAGGGGGCATGCAGATGCAGTGGGCCTATTTTGGGGTGTGGACCTGGAGCTGCAGCTCCATCAGCGCCATTGTTAATCCTGCTCTGGGAACACACAGCAGCTAAAGGGCAGAGCCTCCCATTGGATGTAACCTGTGTGGGAGGGCGTTTCTCGAACAATCAGCTGTGGACTGGGTTTGATAGACCTGCTGCTAACCCAATGAGAGCTCCTAGCCACACCTAGCGTTAGCCACACAGTCACAAAATCACAGATCTGGGCTATTATATAGGAGATAAAACATAGTTGTGCCTCTTAGCAGAAGAGTAGGACACCATTAGGGCACTAATAAATGGATGCGTGGGATTGGTGCCTTACCCATTTATTCTCTACGTCAGTTTTGTTTGTAAAATGTAATTAGTGAGAAATGCTGAATTCCCCTCCATGCAGCTGTTCCTACCACTCTTTTGGGCTACACGTCCTGCTCAGTAATCTTCCTTCACCACATGTGTCAGGGACGTGCAGTCAGGGGAGGCAGTGATTAATTAGTGAAATAATACATAGAAGATACTTATGACACATATTCTATGTCATAAGTATCTTCTTGATGTAATGCATTTTTTTTGTGAAATGACTTTGGGAGGCACTGATAGCAGTGCCTCCCATACATAATAGGAACGGGGACAGAGCGGGGGCGGAGCCTAGCACTGGGCTGTAAAAGCCCATTGAAAAACATGGAGAAAGCGGCAATGAAAAAAGTGCCTCGCTGACAGGGACACCCCCCCCATGTCAGCGAGGCACCTGTGATTGGACTGCAGATCCAGCACTGAATCCGCTGTCCAATCACCGAGACGCGGCGCGAGGCGGAAGTTGGGACGGGAGCAGCCGTGGCTCGGCAGTGACTGCTGCTCTCCCCTGTCATCCTCCGCCGGCTCCGTCCCCCCTCCCGCTCACAGGCACCAGGCGTCTGCTCTGTGCGGCTCTCCCCTGTCATTGTCCAGCGGCTCCGTCCTCCCCTCCCGCTGACAGGCGTCTCTGCTCTGTGCGGCTCTCCCCTGTCATTGTCCAGTGGCTCCGTCCTCCCCTCCCGCTGACAGGCACCTCTCCCCTGTCCTCCTCCGGCGGCTCCGTCCACACACAGCAGCAGCAGCAGCAGGCAGGTGTCTCTCTCTCTCTCTCTCTCTCTCCTTTCCCCCCCTCCTGTGGATTGAAGTCTTTATGTGTAAATTACTTATTTTACAGGTATTGGATTCTACTGGACAAGTGGACGTGACCGGCGTGGGATGTAGGTAAGTAATCTCTCTCATTTTTACAGGTCCACCTATTGGATTCTACTGGACAAGTGGACGTGACCGGCGTGGAATGTAGGTAAGTATGTGTGAGTGTGTAAGTGTGTTATAATAAAATTTTACTTTCACGGTGTGTGTTGTGTTTTTATTTGGGTATTTTTGTTGTTGTAGAACTACAGGTACCAGCGGACCCGTTATTTCCCCGCATGCTGGTACTTGAGGTTCTCCAAGTACCAGAAACTGGGGGAGGCTTGCTGGCCCTTGTAGTTCCACAACAAATAACAATATTCTTTTTTTACACACTTATGACTATCAGCCCGGCACCCACCGCCCAGGGGTGTTGGGGACAGCCTCGGGATTAACCCCTGGACCTTGGGTGCCTGTAGGGGGGGACCCTTTGATTTAAGGACCTACATAAATGTGTCCCCCGGCTGTGGCATTATGTCCCTGGCTAGTGGAGTCCGGTGCTGGTTTTAAAAATACAGGGGACCCCTACATCTTTTGTCCCCCATATTTTTGGAACCAGGACCGGACTAAGAGCCCGGTGCTGGTTGTCTAAATACGGGGAACCCCTGTCCAATTTTTTTCCCAGTATTTAAACAACCAGGACCAGCTCAAGGAGCCCGATGCTGGTTATACTTAGGAGGGGGGACCTCACACATTTTTTTTTTTTTTAACCCATTCAGACCCTTCTCCATTAAGTTACTGGAAGCCCTGGACAACAAAATTGCATTCCTCACACTCCCTTCCCAGTCCCAAACACGAATTTTTTTTTTTTTATGATGAGCAGGCAGGCAGCGGGCATTGGCGGCATCGGACTGAGATGCAAATTAGTGGCGGAGGGCTGGGTCAGTTGATGCTGGCCGAGTTTGTAAGCCATTGGTGGTGGCAGCGGGCATCGGCTCAGAGGCAGTAGCGGGCATTGGCTCGGCAGCGGTAGGGGTTATCGTCAGGATTCGGCAGACATTATGGTAGTGCCTCACCAGCCACTGACCTCACCGTACGCCACTGACATGTGGGTGCTGCGTCGGTCCTCACTCCTCTCAGGAGTGGAGAGACACCTCTGCGGGCGGCAGAAGAGACAATGTCACTGTGTGCTCTCATTCCCGCCGCCAGGAGTGAGACAGGGTAGTCAGGCTGTGAAGGTGAGGTGCAGTGACGCCCGGCAATGACTAAAGCAGGCAGCAGCGGCAGCCAGTGTTATGTGCCCTGGTGTCCAGCGGCTCAGCACAGCACTATAATAAAAAAACTGCATAAACTACAGCTCCCATCATCCCTTGCTGCTGTGAGCTCTGGCAGCAAGGGCTGATGGGAGCTGTAGTTTATGCAGAGTTTCTTTATTGTAGTGCCGTGCGGAGCCGCCGGACACCAGCGCAAATAACACTGGCTGCCGCTGCTGCCTGATTTAGTCATTGCCGGGCATCACTGCAGGTCAGGAACTGCACGGGGAGGGGAGGACTGGTGCTGCTGGTACAAACTGAAATTACCTTTGGCCGAGGATGGCACTGCTGGGCAGCGCCCTCTTCATCTGGTGCCCCTAGGGGGTGCCATCCTGGCCAATAGGTAGATACGCCCCTGGGCGCATGCACGGCCGGCCGGTGTGAAAACATACACGGTGCTTGCCCGTAGTAAATGCGTCTATTGTTGTGTCAACACTTCTCTGTTTGAGGAGTTCTTTGCGGTGAGAGTCTGCTTTGGCATGACAATAAATAAAACACAGCGACAGACACTTAGGGGGAAATTCAAATAGCCTAGATAGATAACTGTGGCTAATTGATCACGGGGGTAATTCAATTATCGCCGATAGCCGCCGGTAATATCTAGGATGCAGTACCATGTTTTGGTAGCCGCGATTGCAAAAACACATGAATTCGGGAAACTTATCCTAGATCCATGTGTTTTTGTGCGAAAACAGGCATGAATTTAAAATTGCGAAGCCGGAGTGGTTCCCTAGTTATATACAAAACAAGCAACTCGCATTTAGGAGGTCATTCAGAGTTGATCGCACGTAGCAACTTTTTGCTGCTCATGCGATCAACTAGATGCCGCCTATAGGGGAGTGTATTTTAGCATAGCAAAGGTGCGATCGCTTGTGTAGCCCTGCTATGCTAAAAAAGTTTTGTGTAAAAGAAGACTAGCCCTGCAGTTACTTATCCTGTGCGATGAATCAAGCGATGAAGGTCCCGGAATTGACGTCAGACATCCGCCCTCTGAACGCCTCGACACGCCTGCGTTCGGATCTCCACGCCCGGTAAACGGTGAGTAGACAACACGTTCCACCTCCCGGATGTCAATCTTCTTGCGTTCCGCGTTGCGACCGCTTTCTTCATTCCCGGTGTCGTTGCCCAGCAACAACCGTTGCTGAGCAACGACGCGCCTGCGCATTGTGTCCGCCGCGCATGCGCAGAACCGACCCATTCGCACCGCTGCGATGGACTGCAGCGTGCGAACGGGTCGAAATGACCTCCTTTGTCAAGGTGGTATTGTTTTGTGTACACATCATTACTTTATTATGTTGCTGTTTCTGAGCTGGATGCATCTTGAGATGTGTCCTACTGAACAGATGTATCTTTTTACTGTATACATTTTTAACCTCTGAATGAACCTTATTAACGAGCAAATGCAGAGTTAAATGCAAGTCAGCTGTAATTGCTCTTGTATTCTGCATATGTATAGTGGCCCTCATTCCGAGATGATCGTAGCTGTGCCACAGCTACGATCATTCACACTGACATGCGGGGGGACGCCCAGCACAGGGCTAGTCCGCCCCGCATGTCAGTGCCGGCTTTCCCTGCAGAAGTGCAAAGGCATCGCACAGCGGCGATGCCTTTGCACTTCCAGAGTAGCTCCCGACCAGCGCAGCTTTAGCGTGCTGGCCGGGAGCTACTCGTCGCTCCCAGGACCGCAGCGGCTGCGTATTACGTCACGCAGCCGCTGCGGGCCACTTCCCACACGGTCCGGCCACGCCTGCACTATGGCGCCGGCGCAGTGGGTACCCGTTCGCTCGGCTGCGATAAAAAGCAGTGAGTGAACGGGTCAGAATGACCCCCAGTATGTGTATATTTGCCATTAAGCAGAGTTATAGGCCTATCTGCCACTGGACCGTTCTATTCATAAGCTTAGTTTAATAGCCGTCATTATTAATGTGTGCTTACACAATCCTGAAATTCATATGGAGCCCGCAGTTCTATTGGCATGTCCTAAACTTTTCCTATGTGTGAACTAGTGATGAGCGGGTTCGGTTCCTCGGAAACTGAACCCCCCCGAACTTCACCCATTTTACACGGATCCGAGGCATACTTGGATTATCCCGAGCGCGCCCGAACGTCATCATCCCGCTGTCGGATTCTCGCAAGATTCGGATTCTATATAAGCAGCCGCGCGTCGCCGCCATTTTCACTCGTGCATTGGAAATGTTAGGGAGAGGACGTGGCTGGCGTCCTCTCCGTTTATTGTTGAACTTGGATTGTGCTTTATTGCTTAATTGTGGGGAGGACTGGGGAGCAGCTGTATAATATAGGAGGAATACAGTGCAGAGTTTTGCTGATCAGTGACCACCAGTTTTATCCGTTCTCTGTTTGAAAAAAACGCTCCTTATCTGTGCTCAGTGTGCTGCATATATCTGTGCTCACACTGCTTAATTGTGGGGACTGGGGAGCAGCTGTATTATATAGGAGGAGTACAGTGCAGAGTTTTGCTGACAGTGACCACCAGAATACGTTGTCTGCCTGAAAAAAACGCTCCTTATCTGTGCTCAGTGTGCTGCATATATCTGTGCTCACACTGCTTAATTGTGGGGACTGGGGAGCAGCTGTATTATATAGGAGGAGTACAGTGCAGAGTTTTGCTGACAGTGACCACCAGTATACGTTGTCTGCCTGAAAAACACTCCATATCTGTGCTCAGTGTGCTGCATATATCTGTGCTCACACTGCTTTATTGTGGGCACTGGGGACCACCAGTATATTATATAGGAGGAGTACAGTGCAGAGTTTTGCTGACCAGTGACCACCAGTATCCGTTGTCTGCCTGAAAAACACTCCATATCTGTGCTGCATTGTAGTATATAGTAGGAGTACAGTGCATAATTTTGCTGACCACCAGTATATAATATATAGGAGTACGGTACAGAAGGCCACTGCTGTACCTACCTCTGTGTCGTCAAGTATACTATCCATCCATACCTGTGGTGCATTTCAGTTTTGCACAGTTTGCTGACGACCAGTATATAATATATATAGCAGTACGGTACAGTAGGCCACTGCTGTACCTACCTCTGTGTCGTCAAGTATACTATCCATCCATACCTGTGGTGCATTTCAGTTTTGCACAGTTTGCTGACCACCAGTATATAATATATATAGCAGTACGGTACAGTAGGCCACTGCTGTACCTACCTCTGTGTCGTCAAGTATACTATCCATCCATACCTGTGGTGCATTTCAGTTTTGCACAGTTTGCTGACCACCAGTATATAATATATATAGCAGTACGGTACAGTAGGCCACTGCTGTACCAACCTCTGTGTCGTCAAGTATACTATCCATCCATACCTGTGGTGCATTTCAGTTTTGCACAGTTTGCTGACCACCAGTATATAATATATATAGCAGTACGGTACAGTAGGCCACTGCTGTACCTACCTCTGTGTCGTCAAGTATACTATCCATCCATACCTGTGGTGCATTTCAGTTGTGCGCAGTATATATAGTAGTAGGCCATTGCTATTGATACTGGCATATAATTCCACACATTAAAAAATGGAGAACAAAAATGTGGAGGTTAAAATAGTGTTAGGGTCTCCTGCCCTGTGCTGCCACGTCGTCATGGCAACCGGGAGACAAGTGCTAGCAGAGTAACCTGAGCGCAGCTGATACTCCGGTTCGGGTCTTTTGCTGTGCAGTGGTTACAGGCTCTGTGCACGGTAGGGGATCCGGTGCTGGTTTTTGTGCTCACAGTCTGTGAGGTCTGAGTGGGGCGTGGACAGCACCTGCTTTATAAGGCCTCTTCTTAGGGTAAGCAGATGCTGCTGAATCTTTGTTGGTTAGTCAGTTCCAGAAAGTTAGCCAGTACTGTGTAGCTTTGTATTTGTTTGTTGCTTACTGCAAATAGACCTGGGGATTTGGTATTACACTCTGCCAATCCAGACCTAGCAGTAAGACTGGAGTCAGTCGTTTAGCTTGCTGGGGTTCTGTTACTACTCTGTGAACTTAGCAAGTTTGCGGCTGTATTCTAAGACTTGCCTGTCTAATCCTGTCTCACTGTGCTAGGTGTCAGGGGTCAGTTTAGTGGCAGTAAGCTGAACCTGTGCACTGCAAGTGAGAATTAGGATTGTGGAGACTCTCCTTGTGTCTATCATTCCATCTCTGACCAAGGAGTTTACTGCCACACCCGTTGGTAACCCTTTAGGGTTTTGCTGTTGCCCTTAGCAACAGCATTTCGGGTTCTCTACGTATTAAAACACAACATCTTGCTTTTCTCATCTGAGCATTACTAATACAAGGGAGACACCCAGTTCCTTAGCCTCTGGGCTTCTCTGTTCACTTTGTGTGTATTTTGTTACCCTATCACCTTCTGTGTACGTTATGTCATATTCCCCAGTCTGTCTGTGAGTCCATTTGTTTTGCATAACAGTTCAAACACCAGTACATTCCTGCAGGCACTGGTGTGCATAACATATTCAGCAGCCTAATACTCCTGTTGAAATTTTGTGGGAATATGGAGCATACCCCTCAAAATACGTTGCAACAGGTGGTCGATCAGGTGCAGGTCCTGACTCGACAATTTAATGATTTGTCCATTAAAATGCACAACTCCCAGACTGCTGGCGGAGCTCCCGCAGCAGCAGCACCTGCAGGGGTTAAGGAGCCGAAAGTAAATCTCCCGGATCATTTTTCTGGAGATCGCTCGCAGTTCTTTTGTTTCAAGGAGAGCTGCAAGCTATACTTCCGGCTTAGGCCTCAGTCTTCTGGGTCGGAGATTCAGCGGGTGGGCATAGTGATTTCCTTGCTACAAGGAGACCCACAGGTCTGGGCATATGGGTTGCAGCCTGACTGTCCGTCGCTTAAAAGTGTTGATGCTTTTTTTACGGCACTGGGCATGTTGTATGATGACCCTGACAAGACGGCCTCAGCCGAGGCTCAGATTTCAATCCTTAAGCAAGGGCGAAGGCCAGTTGAGGTTTACTGTATGGAGTTTCGGAGGTTGGCCCATGATACCCAGTGGAATGACCCAGCCCTGAGACACCAGTACCGAAGAGGTCTTTCTAACCAGATAAAGGACCAACTGGTACAATATCCCTTGCCTGATAGCTTGGATCAGCTCATGCAGTTATCCATCCGGGTGGATAGACGGCTGAGAGAGCGTAGGCTTGAAAGGGAGACTGAGATTTCCTTCCTTCCCAAGGGAACTTCAGACTCTGAGGAATTTTCCGAGGAGCCTATGCAGATTGGGGCTACCCGCCTCTCCTCGCGTGAGAAGACGCGGAGGAGACAGCAGGGGTTGTGTTTGTACTGTGGGAATAAAGGTCATGTGGTAGTATCATGCCCAGAAAAGCCGGAAAACTTCAGGGCCTGAGGGTGATAGGAAATATCCTGTCAGGCCAGAAGTCAGAATTTCCCAAGAAGACTTTTATCATTCCGGTGACCTTGAAGATCCTCGGTCAAACTGTCAAGACTGAGGCCTTTGTGGACAGTGGGGCCGACGGGGTTTTTATGGACTGCCAATTCGCCCTGAAACACTCTGTTCCCTTAGTACCCTTGGCATCGGAAATTGAGATTTGTGGGTTAAACGGGGAACCATTATCCCAAGGTAAAATTACCTCTTGCACTAGCCAGATTTCTTTGTTTATTGGAGCCACACACTCTGAAAAATTGTCCTTTTATGTGACTGTCTGTACTTTTGCCCCATTGGTGTTGGGGTTACCCTGGTTAAGGGCCCACAATCCTCAATTTGACTGGGTCTCTGGGGAGATTCTTAGTTGGGGTACTGATTGTTTCAGGAGTTGCTTGAGCCTTCCAGTCAGGCTCTCGCAGCTAAGTTTGCCAGGATTGCCAGGGTGTTATGCAGATTTTGCGGACGTGTTCTCCAAAAAACTTGCAGAGGTACTACCTCCCCATCGCCCCTATGACTGTGCCATTGATTTGTTGCCAAATGCTAAGCTTCCCAAGAGCAGGTTGTACTCCCTGTCACGTCCTGAGACTCAGGCTATGGCAGAGTACATTCAGGAGAACTTGGCTAAGGGATTTATCAGACCTTCACAGTCTCCAGTTGGGTTGGGGTTCTTCTTCGTGGGTAAAAAGGACGGTTCGTTGCGACCCTGCATCGACTTCAGGGAATTGAACCGTATCACGATTAAAAACTCATACCCACTGCCTCTCATTTCGGTCTTGTTTGACCAGCTTCGTACTGCCACCATTTTTTCTAAGATTGACCTACGCGGTGCGTACAATCTAATCCGAATAAGAGAGGGGGATGAATGGAAGACTGCCTTTAATACCCACTCAGGGCATTATGAATATTTGGTGATGCCTTTTGGGCTCTGTAATGCCCCGGCAGTCTTCCAGGATTTCATGAATGATGTGCTCAGGGAATATTTGGATAGATTCTTAGTTGTATACTTAGATGACATCCTAATCTTCTCCCATTCCCTGGAGGAACATCGGAAGCATGTACGCTTAGTCCTCCAGAAACTCAGAGACCACCGGCTTGGGGCGAAGCTGGAGAAGTGCGAATTTGAAGTTCAGCAAATCGCATTTCTAGGATATATTATCTCCCCAGAAGGTTTCCAAATGGAGGGTTCCAAGATACAGGCAGTCCTGGATTGGGTGCAGCCCACTAGTTTGAAGGCGCTTCAGCGTTTCCTGGGCTTTGCGAATTTTTATAGACGATTTATCGCTGGATTTTCGTCTATAGTGGCGCCCTTGGTGGCACTCACTAAGAAAGGGGCGGATGTTGCTCACTGGTCTTGTGAGGCTAAAGCGGCTTTTGCCCGTCTCAAAAGGGCATTTGTTTCGGCCAAGGTGCTGCGACACCCAGATCCAGAGCGTCCTTTTGTGGTGGAGGTGGATGCCTCTGAGATGGGTATTGGGGCAGTGCTTTCTCAGATGGGAGTGTCTGATAATCGCCTTCATCCCTGTGCTTACTTTTCCCGTAAATTTTCGCCTGCCGAGATGAATTATGACGTGGGTAACCGGGAATTGTTGGCTATTAAGGATGCACTCGAGGAGTGGAGACACTGGCTTGAGGGGGCTAAGTTTGTGGTCTCAATTCTCACTGACCATAAGAATCTGGCATATTTAGAGTCAGTGAAGCGTCTCAATGCCAGGCAGGCACGATGGGCTTTGTTTTTTGCTCGCTTTAATTTTTTTATAACATATCGCCCTGGGTCAAAAAACATCAAGGCTGATGCGCTCTCGCGGAGTTTTGCTCCAATCCAGGAGACCACCGAGGAGCCGTTGCCCATTGTTTCCCCATCATGTATTAAAGTGGGCATTACCCAGGACCTCTTATCATTAGTCCTTAGAGCACAGGAGCAGGCTCCTCCAGACCTTCTGGTAGGTCTTTTGTTTGTGCCTCCTAGGTTAAGACAGCGAGTGTTCCTGGAATTCCATGCCAAGAAGTCGGCAGGTCACCCGGGTATTGCCAGAACTCGGGAGTTGCTATCTAGGGCGGTGTGGTGGCCCTCGGTGGCTAAGGATGTGGATCAGTGGGTTTGGGCATGTGACATCTGTGCCCGAAATAAGACTCCTAGAGGGGTTCCTGTTGGCCCATTACATCCACTCTCTATCCCATCTAAGCCATGGACCCACATTTCAATGGATTTTGTGGTGGACTTGCCCAAATCCTCGGGGATGACAGCCATCTGGGTTGTCGTTGACAGGTTTTCGAAGATGGCGCACTTCGTTCCACTGGTTGGGCTGCCATCGGCCAGACGCCTGTCTGAATTATTTATGCTGCATGTTGTGCGTCTCCACGGGTTGCCACTTGATGTGGTCTCTGACCGCGGATCCCAGTTTGTGTCCAAATTCTGGAGGGCATTTTGTTCCGATCTCCAGATTTCTGTCAGCTTGTCGTCAGGCTACCATCCGCAGTCTAATGGGCAGACTGAAAGGGTGAACCAGTCCTTGGAGCAGTTCCTCAGGTGTTATGTCTCCAAGTGTCAGACTGACTGGGTTGCTCATCTGTCCATGGCGGAGTTTGCCTATAACAACGCGGCTCACTCTGCTACAGGGATCTCTCCCTTCCTTTGTGTGTATGGGCATCATCCTAAGGCCAATTCTTTTGACCCCCTGGACTCCACGCCTGGTGGTTCCTCTGTGGTTTCGGTCCTTAGAGGTATTTGGCGGAAAGTGAAGAAAGCCCTTGTGTCCGTGTCATTAGTGACCAAAAGGGTTTTTGATAAGCGGAAAAGACCCTGCAGCTTCAAATTAGGAGACTTCGTCTGGTTGTCTACCAAGAATTTGAAGTTGAGACAGCCATCTCATAAGTTAGGCCCCCGGTTCATCGGCCCTTATAAGATCACCAGGGTTATCAATCCGGTGGCATTTCAGTTAGATCTGCCCCGTTCTTTGGGTATCAATAAAACATTTCATTGTTCCCTTTTAAAACGGGCGATTAGTAATCCTTCTTCCAGTGGAAGACCTTCCCCTCTTCTGATACGTGGCCAGAGGGAGTTTGTTGTTGAAAGGATTCTTGACTCCAAGGTGGTTCGGGGTCGGCTGTCATTTTTGGTGCACTGGAAGGGGTATGTCCCGGAGGAGCGGTCGTGGGTGCGCAGTTGTGATCTTCATGCCCCCAGACTGATACGCTCTTTCTTCTCGCAGTTCCCCGATAAACCCGGTGGTAGGGGTTCTTTGACCCCTCGTCAGAGGGGGGGTACTGTTAGGGTCTCCTGCCCTGTGCTGCCACGTCGTCATGGCAACCGGGAGACAAGTGCTAGCAGAGTAACCTGAGCGCAGCTGATACTCCGGTTCGGGTCTTTTGCTGTGCAGTGGTTACAGGCTCTGTGCACGGTAGGGGATCCGGTGCTGGTTTTTGTGCTCACAGTCTGTGAGGTCTGAGTGGGGCGTGGACAGCACCTGCTTTATAAGGCCTCTTCTTAGGGTAAGCAGATGCTGCTGAATCTTTGTTGGTTAGTCAGTTCCTGAAAGTTAGCCAGTACTGTGTAGCTTTGTATTTGTTTGTTGCTTACTGCAAATAGACCTGGGGATTTGGTATTACACTCTGCCAATCCAGACCTAGCAGTAAGACTGGAGTCAGTCGTTTAGCTTGCTGGGGTTCTGTTACTACTCTGTGAACTTAGCAAGTTTGCGGCTGTATTCTAAGACTTGCCTGTCTAATCCTGTCTCACTGTGCTAGGTGTCAGGGGTCAGTTTAGTGGCAGTAAGCTGAACCTGTGCACTGCAAGTGAGAATTAGGATTGTGGAGACTCTCCTTGTGTCTATCATTCCATCTCTGACCAAGGAGTTTACTGCCACACCCGTTGGTAACCCTTTAGGGTTTTGCTGTTGCCCTTAGCAACAGCATTTCGGGTTCTCTACGTATTAAAACACAACATCTTGCTTTTCTCATCTGAGCATTACTAATACAAGGGAGACACCCAGTTCCTTAGCCTCTGGGCTTCTCTGTTCACTTTGTGTGTATTTTGTTACCCTATCACCTTCTGTGTACGTTATGTCATATTCCCCAGTCTGTCTGTGAGTCCATTTGTTTTGCATAACAATTAGGGAGAGTCTCCACAATCCTAATTGTGCCACCTAGTTCAAACACCAGTACATTCCTGCAGGCACTGGTGTGCATAACAAATAGGGAAAGATCAAGATCCACTTCCACCTCGTGCTGAAGCTGCTGCCACTAGTCATGGCCGAGACGATGAAATGCCATCAACGTCGTCTGCCAAGGCCGATGCCCAATGTCATAGTAGAGAGCATGTAAAATCCATAAAAACAAAAGTTCTGTAAAATGACCCAAAAATCAAAATTGAAAGCGTCTGATGAGAAGCGTAAACTTGCCAATATGCCATTTACGACACGGAGTGGCAAGGAACGGCTGAGGCCCTGGCCTATGTTCATGGCTAGTGGTTCAGATTCACATGAGGATGGAAGCACTCATCCTCTCGCTAGAAAAATGAAAAGACTTAAGCTGGCAAAAGCACAGCAAAGAACTGTGCGTTCTTCTAAATCACAAATCCCCAAGGAGAGTCCAATTGTGTCGGTTGCGATGCCTGACCTTCCCAACACTGGACGGGAAGAGCTTGCGCCTTCCACCATTTGCACGCCCCCTGCAAGTGCTGGAAGGAGCACCCGCAGTCCAGTTCCTGATAGTCAAATTGAAGATGTCACTGTTGAAGTACACCAGGATGAGGATATGGGTGTTGCTGGCGCTGGGGAGGAAATTGACAAGGAGGATTCTGATGGTGAGGTGGTTTGTTTAAGTCAGGCACCCGGGGAGACACCTGTTGTCCGTGGGACGAATATGGCCGTTGACATGCTTGGTCAAAATACAAAAAAAATCAGCTCTTCGGTGTGGAATTATTTCAAGACAAATGCGGACAACAGGTGTCAAGCCGTGTGTTGCCTTTGTCAAGCTGTAATAAGTAGGGGTAAGGACGTTAACCACCTAGGAACATCCTCCCTTATACGTCACCTGGACCGCATTCATCAGAAGTCAGTGACAAGTTCAAAAACTTTGGGTGACAGCGGAAGGAGTCCACTGACAACTAAATCCCTTCCTCTTGTAACCAAGCTCCTGCAAACCACACCACCAACTCCCTCAGTGTCAATTTCCTCCTTACCCAGGAAAGCCAATAGTCCTGCAGGCCATGTCACTGTCAAGTCTGACGAGTCCTCTCCTGCCTGGGATTCCTCCGATGCATCCTTGAGTGTAACGCCTATTGCTGCTGGTGCTGCTGTTGTTGCTGCTGGGAGTCGATCGTCATCCCATAGGGGAAGTCGGAAGACCACTTGTACTACTTCCAGTAAGCAATTGACTGTCCAACAGTCCTTTGCGAGGAAGATGAAATATCACAGCAGTCATCCTGCTGCAAAGCAGATAACTTAGGCCTTGGCAGCCTGGGCGGTGAGAAACGTGGTTCCGGTATCCACCGTTAATTCAGAGCCAACTAGAGACTTGATTGAGGTACTGTGTCCCCGGTACCAAATACCATCTAGGTTCCATTTCTCTAGGCAGGCGATACCGAAAATGTACATAGACCTCAGAAAAAGACTCACCAGTGTCCTAAAAAATGCAGTTGTACCCAATGTCCACTTAACCACAGACATGTGGACAAGTGGAGCAGGGCAGACTCAGGACTATATGACTGTGACAGCCCACTGGGTAGATGTATTGCCTCCCGCAGCAAGAACAGCAGCGGCGGCACCAGTAGCAGCATCTCGCAAACGCCAACTCGTTCCTAGGCAGGCTACGCTTTGTATCACCGCTTTCCAGAAGAGGCACACAGCTGACAACCTCTTACGGAAACTGAGGAAGATCATGGCAGAATGGCTTACCCCAATTGGACTCTCCTGGGGATTTGTGACATCGGACAACGCCAGCAATATTGTGCGTGCATTACATCTGGGCAAATTCCAGCACGTCCCATGTTTTGCACATACATTGAATTTGGTGGTGCAAAATTATTTAAAAAACGACAGGGGCGTGCAAGAGATGCTGTCGGTGGCCCGAAGAATTGCGGGCCACTTTCGGCATTTAGCCACCGCGTGCCGAAGACTGGAGCACCACCAAATATTCCTGAACCTGCCCTGCCATCATCTGAAGCAAGAGGTGGTAACGAGGTGAAATTCAACCCTCTATATGCTTCAGAGGATGGAGGAGCAGCAAAAGGCCATTCAAGCCTATACATCTGCCCACGATATAGGCAAAGGAGGGGGAATGCACCTGACTCAAGCGCAGTGGAGAATGATTTCAACGTTGTGCAAGTTTCTGCAACCCTTTGAACTTGCCACACGTGAAGTCAGTTCAGACACTGCCAGCCTGAGTCAGGTCATTCCCCTCATCAGGCTTTTGCAGAAGAAGCTGGAGACATTGAAGGAGGAGCTAAAACAGAGCGATTCCGCTAGGCATGTGGGACTTGTGGATGGAGCCCTTAATTCGCTTAACCAGGATTCACGGGTGGTCAATCTGTTTAAATCAGAGCACTACATTTTGGCCACCGTGCTCGATCCTAGATTTAAAACCTACGTTGTATCTCTCTTTCCGGCAGACACAAGTCTGCAGAGGTTCAAAGACCTGCTGGTGAGAAAATTGTCAAGTCAAGCGGAACGTGACCCGTCAACATCTCCTCCTTCACATTCTCCCGCAACTGGGGGTGCGAGGAAAAGGCTAAGAATTCCGAGCCCACCCGCTGGCGGTGATGCAGGGCAGTCTGGAGTGAGTGCTGACATCTGGTCCGGACTGAAGGACCTGCCAACGATTACTGACATGTCGTCTACTGTCACTGCATATGATTCTTTCACCATTGAAAGAATGGTGGAGGATTATATGAGTGACCGCATCCAAGTAGGCACGTCAGACAGTCCGTACGTATACTGGCAGGAAAAAGAGGCAATTTGGAGGCCCTTGCACAAACTGGCTTTATTCTACCTAAGTTGCCCTCCCACAAGTGTGTACTCCGAAAGAGTGTTTAGTGCAGCCGCTCACCTTGTCAGCAATCGGCGTACGAGGTTACTTCCAGAAAATGTGGAGAAGATGATGTTCATCAAAATGAATTATAATCAATTCCTCCGTGGAGACATTCACCAGCAGCAATTGCCTCCAGAAAGTACACAGGGACCTGAGATGGTGGATTCCAGTGGGGACGAATTAATAATCTGTGAGGAGGGGGATGTACACAGTGAAAGGGGTGAGGAATTGGAGGATGATGATGAGGTGGACATCTTGCCTCTGTAGAGCCAGTTTGTGCAAGGAGAGATTGATTGCTTCTTTTTTTGGTGGGGGCCCAAACCAACCAGTCATTTCAGTCACAGTCGTGTGGCAGACCCTGTCGCTGAAATGATGGGTTCATTAAAGTGTGCATGTCCTGTTTATACAACATAAGGGTGGAAGGGAGGGCCCAAGGACAATTCCATCTTGCACCTCTTTTTTCTGTCATTTTTCTTTGCATCATGTGCTGTTTGGGGACAATTTTTTTGAAGTGCCATCCTGCCTGACACTGCAGTGCCACTCCTAGATGGGCCAGGTGTTTTTGTCGGCCACTTGTGTCGCTTAGCTTAGTCACACAGCGACCTTGGTGCGCCTCTTTTTTTCTTTGCATCATGTGCTGTTTGGGGACAATTTTTTTGAAATGCCATCCTGCCTGACACTGCAGTGCCACTCCTAGATGGGCCAGGTGTTTGTGTCGGCCACTTGGGTCGCTTAGCTTAGCCATCCAGCGACCTCGGTGCAAATTTTAGGACTAAAAATAATATTGTGAGGTGCGAGGTGTTCAGAATAGACTGAAAATGAGTGGAAATTATGGTTATTGAGGTTAATAATACTATGGATCAAAATGACCCCCAAATTCTATGATTTAAGCTGTTTTTAGGGTTTTTTGTAAAAAAAACCGAATCAAAAACACACCCGAATCCGACAAAAAAATTTTAAAACCCAAAAAATGTCCAGTGCACATCACTAGTGTGAACACCCCGTTAGTAACTAGTTATGCTCCATCAGCCACAGGAGATACAACTGAGTTGCGTACACTGAGTGCTGAGGCGCATGCACAGTGAAAACACACAATGGCATTTATTCAGCTTACGTTGCAATTTTGTAAGATTGCAAGTCGGACAATTATTGGACTACTGTGCATGCGCTACGACCACATCATGCGTGGGCGAAGGTAGAAATCCGAACGCAATGTGATTGCAGGACCAGCAATCTGCAATCGCATAGTGATTGCCAGGAAGTGTCTGTTTGTGGGCAGTTACTTGGTGTTTGCGGGTAGCGGTTAAAAACATGCAGATGTGTCATGGCCGTGTTTTGGGCATGCATCTGACATCAGATGCTATATCCTATATACGCGCAAATCCTGCATAGGCATGGGTCAACCGGTATTGTCAATGGTGGTCGATGGTTCTCTGTTTCTGCATATGCATTGCAGTTATGCAAATGGATATGCAAATTTGCGAATGCATCGGTGGGTGTCTTTTATCTTTCTGGACAGCTCTTCAAGTGCATTTTTTAGCAGAAGCAGTATTGAGAAAATCGCAATTTCTCTTACGTCCTAGAGGATACTGGAGTCCACATTAGTACCATGAGGTATAGATGGGTCCACTAGGAGTCTTGGACACTTTAAGAAATAAATAGTGCCCCTCCTACCAGACTCAGTTTAGAAAATGCGCCCGGAGGAGCCGGTCACGCTAAGGGAAGCTCCTGAAGAGTTTTCTGCATTTATTTTCTGTTTGTTGTTTTCAGACAGGGCTGGTTGGCACCAGCCTGTCTGCTTCGTGGGATTTGGGGGGGGGGGGGGGGGGCTGGGGGGGAATGGCCTAACCTCCTATAGGGTTAATGGTCCCGTTCCCCGCTGGCAGGACACTGAGCTCCTGAGGGTCCTATTCGCAAGCCCCACCACGGCGAGCGTACAGTCCCGCAGCACGCCACCACCCCTAACAGAGCCAGAAGTAAGTAGAGTGGTGAGTAGGGGGCCGGCGTCCCGGTTAGCCGGTCGCCGGCTGTAATGGCGGCATCAGGGTATGAAACACAGCACTGACATGCAGGCTGCGTTTCCAGGCTCAGTACAACATGCTGTATGTGTGTGTGTTTCCACTGTGAGGGGCGAGCTGAGCTTTTTTGACAATAACCCTACACTGGCAATACAGCTTACAGGGGTTCTGACCAACTGTTAAGCTTCTCGGACACCTTAGCCAGTATAATAAAACCGGGAAGAACGTGCGCCATTACGAGGCTGGGACTTCACTATGAGCGGATCCAGCAGCTCACCAGCGCCATTTTCCCTCAGCAGCTCACACTGACAGGACTTGCCGGGAAGCGCAGCTCCTCCACAAAGAATCCACGTTTCCTCAGCGGTACCAGGGGGTCATAGTAAGGGGAGGGGAACAGTGTTAGAATACTAAGCCCTATTAAGGAGCTTAGTTTGCGACCCAGCTGAGCTTGGCTTTAGCATAAAGGGCGCGGTGTCTTCTCTGTGTCTCCCTGCAGGCTCTGTGTGGGTTAACTGTGCTTTCACCTTTACTGTGTGTGGGTGGGTGTGTGCCTTCACATTACCATGTCAATGGAGTGTGTTTCCTGCACAGTAGGGTGTTTGTCTTCCCGGGGGATTCACTACAGTGTACCCAGGATAGTACGCATTCTCAGGCTAGTGGGTCTGAACCCGCATGGTTGGATTCCCTTAAAGGGATGATCTCACATATTTCTAATAAATTATCCCATAATGAGAAAGAGACACAATACTTAAGACAGTTTATGGAGGACCTGATGACTAGAGATTCAGTTCCCATACCAGCGACCCCTGCCATTTGTCCACAAAAGCGTACTCTGGCCCAGATCCTGCAGGCTGACACTGATGATGACGTATCAGACGCGGAGGAGAGTGAGGTGGACTCATGTGGGGGAAGGGGGGGGGGGGGTGGATGCAGCCCTGTCACAAGGAATAAAGGCCCTGATAGAAGCTATTAGAGAAGTCCTGCACATTCCTGACAAGGTGGCGAAGGTGGATGAGGAATCTTATTTTAATGTAAAAAAGAAATCCTCTGCTACTTTCCCTGCTTCAAAGGAGTTAAATTCTCTGTTTGAAGAAACTTGGGTTAATCCGGACAAGAAGTTTCAGATCCCTAAAAGGTTGCTCACATTCTTCCCGTTTCCTCGGGATGATAGGAAAAAGTGTGAAAATCCACAGATTGTTGACGCATTGGTATCTAGGTTGTCACGTAAGTCTTACCTGTCCCTGGGGAAGCCTCCTTTTAGGACACGGCTGACCGCAAAATTGAGACCATTCTCAAATCCCTGTACACAGCTGCTGGGGTGGCCCAGAGACGCACTATTGCTTGTGCATGGATCACTACGGCCATTGCAAAATGGTCAGGTAATCTAATTGACGGGTTAGATTCCTTATCCATGTGGGACATAATTTTACTCCTACAGCATATACAGGACTCTGCTAATTTTATGGTGGAGGCCATAAAGGAATTTGGTTTGCTCAACGCACGCACCACTGCCATGGCCGCAGCGCCGTAACTACCTGTGTGCCAGGTGTGCCTGGCACACAGCGCAGTTACCCTGAGGGCGCACGGCCAGCGGCTTGTAATAAGTCAAATTGACTCATTACAAGCCGCCTGTTCTGTGCCGTGCGCCGCGCTGGAGGAGAAGCAGCAGCGCCGGAGGCAGGGAAGGAGGAGCAGGGAGGGGGACTAGAGCCGCAGCAGCGCTATGTCATTGGTAGTAGCGCCGCTGCAGCAGTCCTCTCTCCTTACGTATTGGCTGCCCGACGCTGCTGTGAATGCTGGGATGCGCTTCCCTCATCCCAGCATTCACAGCGGCGGGCAGCCAATGCGGAAGGAGAGGGGGCTGCTGCAGCGGCGCCTCCACCAATGACATAGCGCTGCTGCGGCTCCAGTCCCCCTCCCTCCTCCTCCTTCTCTGCTGCCAGGGAATGGATCTGCCTGCACGAGGAGCCTGACTGCTAGCGGGGAGAGATGGTAAGTCTCTCTCTCTCTCTCTCTCTCTCTCTTTCTTTCTCTCTCTCTCAGGGGGACGCTGGCTGCCGTAATGTGTAAAAAGGGGGACGCTGTTTGCCATAATGTGTAAAAAG
Source organism: Pseudophryne corroboree (assembly GCF_028390025.1). Classification (NCBI taxonomy): domain Eukaryota; kingdom Metazoa; phylum Chordata; class Amphibia; order Anura; family Myobatrachidae; genus Pseudophryne; species Pseudophryne corroboree. The sequence goes on from NC_086449.1 coordinate 253,556,683, forward strand.
GGACGCTGTTTGCCGTAATGTGTAAAAAAGGGGAAGCTGTCTGCCGTAATGTGTAAAAAGGGGACGCTGTCTGCCGTAATGTGTAAAAAGGGGCTCTACCTGATGTAGTGGGCTACTGTGCAGCGTAATTTGAATATTGGAGACTACTATGCACTGTAGTATGAATTGGTATTATTTTGTGGCCACACCCCTTCCCCATGAAGCCACGCCCCTATATATTTATCGCGTGGCTCGCACTGCCCCTATCTTGCATAGGGTGGTGCGCCGATGCCGTTTCTTGCACACAGCGCTAAAATACCTAGTTACGGCACACGCAGGGGCTTGTGGCTACGCCAGTGGACTGCGGATGCGGATTCCAGGAAAGGTGTGGAAAGCCTACCATTCACAGGTGTAACCCTTTTTGGAGATGAACTGGATATGTGGATATCCAAGGCTACGTACCTTCCTTCCGCAGCACCCCCAGCTAGGAAAACCTACTCTGCTCCAACTCTGCAGTCCTTTTTGACAGTGAAATTTAAAAGTAAATCCAAAGGTTCTTCTACAGCCTTCAAAGGTAAACTCAGAAAACCTGCAACTGCAGTTTCACAAGTACAGACATCCGGTTCTACTTCCTCAAAGCCTTCAGCACGACGGTGGACCACACTGCCTGGAAGACAGGCAGGTGGGAGCCCGATTAAAATATTTCAGTCACATATGGGCAACATCATGCCTGGATCCATAGGTCAAAGATCTTATCGCCCAGGGCTACAGACTGGAGTTTCAGGAACTCCCACCTCACAGATTCTTCAAATCAGGCTTACCAGCTTCTCCAGAAGCAAACATGACTTTACAGGCAGCAATTCAAAACGGGTCGGACCCAGGTTCAAAATACTGGGTCGGACCCAAGTTTGTGGTGTGAAAGGGGTAAAACTGGTACAGACTCAGGTCATTGTTCCAGTTCCACTTCAACTGCAAAACAATGGTTATTATTCCAACCTGTTTGAGGTACTGAAACCAGGCGGTTTGGTAAGGCCCATTTTAAACCTCATGTCACTGAACCCGTACTTACGGGTGTTCAAATTCAAGATGGAGTCTCTGAGAGCGGTCATCTCAGGTCTGGAGGAGGGGGAATTACTGGTGTCTCTGGATATCAAGGATGCGTACCTTCATATTCCGATTTGGCCGCTCATCAGGCTTATCTAAGGTTTGCATTAAAGGACTGTCACCATCAGTTCCAGGCCCTGCCATTTGGCCTCTCCATGGCACAGAGGGTGTTCACCAAGGTAATGGCAGAGATGATGTTTCACCTCCGCAAGCAAGGAGTGAACATAGTACCGTACCTGGACGATCTGCTGATAAAAGCACCATCCAGGGAGAGGTTGTTAGACAACATTGCACTCTCAACACGACTACTCCAGGATCACGGGTGGATTCTGAACCTGCCAAAATCTCACCTGGAACCAACACGGAGGCTTCTGTTCATGGGGATGATAGTGGATACGGAGGCACTGAAGGTATTCCTTCCATTGGAAAAGACATTGGTAATTCAGTCGATGGTGCGGGACGTTCTAAGACCGACCCGGGTATCGGTGCATCTATGCATTCCCTGCCTGGGGAAGATGGTAGCCTCTTATGCGGCACTGCAGTACAGAAGGTTTCACGCGAGGCCCTTCCAGCTGGATCTGTTGGACAAATGGTCCGGATTGCATCTTCATATGCACCAGAGGATACGTCTGTCGCCAAAGGCCAGGATTTCTCTTCTATGGTGGTTTCAGACTTCTCAACTGACCGAGGGCCGAAGGTTCGGGATTAAAAATTGGATTCTGCTAACCACAGATGCAAGCCTCAGAGGTTGGGGAGCAGTCACCCAAGGGGAACAGTTCCATGAAAATGGTCAAGTCAGGAAACCATTCTTCCGATCTACACTCTGGAACTAAGGGCCATATACAACGCCCTTCTACAGGCATCACATCTTCTTCAGGATCACGCCATTCAGGTTTAGTCGGACAATGTGACGGCGGTAACGCACATAAACCGACAGGGCGGAACGAAGGGCAGAGCCTGCTAAGAATGCCAAATTGATTTCTCACAAATATTTAAAATGCCCGCTCTAATATATATTGTAAATGCCTGCATCTCTTATTACCATATCCCATGAATGTGCGCTATACATCGCAAAACACTGCATCCCATAAGAGAAAACAATACACCCACACATTATCTGAGTTCCAAAGCTCATTGATGTATATATTTGTTATTAAAAGGATATGGATTCAATATATATTACAAAGTACAGTATACCTATAGTTACATGATTACAACTCACACAGTAAACAGTTAATACATAAAGTTACATACAGTTACATGCCAGCATACAATTTCAGTTACAGGCCAGCGATACAATTACCATTCCCTCCAATGCATCTTATGTCTCTCTTTCTCTGTAAATAAATACAGGAACTGATCTGCCAGCAAGTCCATCATTGTCTCAGACCTTACAGCCACTAACTTCCTGTGTGGTCAATGTGTTCCTTTGTATATGCTGAACAGGTTCAGCCTTGGGGACGTCCAAAGGGCTGGCCTGAGTTTCCTGTCCACTACCTGTTTGGTCTATGTATTGTTCTAATAAAAGTGATTTTAGCTTTTATACATGTAATCATAATTATCCGCTGCAATGTCCCACAACTTCACAACAAGCATCAAATGAATCTACACATCAATCTGGTTGCTTCAATAGTAAACATGACCGGTCTATCTGGTTTCGTTCAAATAATACACATACATGACACCACTCCATCATATACAATTCTAAATCATCATGATGTCTGGCGCTTGATATTATTATAGTTATGTACTGTATGAAATAAGTGTTGAATCCATCTCTGTGGCATGTCCGTGTAAATGCGTGTGTTACCATACATTGCTGTGCTCGCTGCGTGTATTTGCAAGTATAGTGACTTATATGTGTGTAGTTTGTATGTTCTCTTTATGTAATATTTTTTTGACTTCGACAGTCCACCCTTTGGCAGCAAACAATAACTGCCATCAATTATTAACATAAGAAAAAAATATTTCATACCATAATCGGTGACCTAGACACAAGTATGTATGCATTTTCGCAAATCAGACACTTGACTATATTTGGTGAAGACAGGGAGGAGGACGAGACATCCTATATATGCACTCGGCGGTCAAGGGACCACTGGTTGGGTGTGGGACAACATTCAACCTATAGAGTATGCTGGGACAGTGCTTTGGCCTATAATGTCTGATTTGCGACGAACATTTCACACATATATGTACCTACGTCTTTGTGCACTGATGTTTGGATTCGATTGAGGTTCTGCTCGGTAGGTGAAGAAGACACAAACAAATCGTGACAGTGACATATACAATTTTCATGATCTACATATTCCTATAATTTTCTGAACATTGTTTCCATTTCTGGAACGTATGCTAGGTCTGTTTAATCATTGAACAAGGGTTATAAGTAGTGTCCTTCCTAAATAACATAAACCTTCGGAGTTCGGGGAGAACCACTCATAAACCTTTCTTCCACATATATTAATGAGCTCTTTATCTGCAATGTGTGAATAGCCATTGTCTGACTGTTCCTGATTACCTCTGAACTCCATAACTACTAGACCTTTGATTTTTTTTGTTTTATTTTTGGGTTTTACTATATATGTACACAAATGATACCATACTTACCTGTTCCACTGGTCTCAGCCACTTCCCCCACAGGCTACTGCTCTTCTTTTACTGGTTGGATACTCCTCTGGGTACATGATAAATGGCTGAAAACAATCAGGTCACCTTCTCCTCCTGAATAAAACTTCAACATTCATTAGTACATATATAGGTTACAGTCATATTTTTCATATTTTTATTATTTTCTATAGTTTGTATGCTGGCCATAATTGCTTCCACATCTACATAAGGCGGTGTACTTGCATTCTCTTTTTTCTTCCTACTTGGTTATTGCTGCTACAAGTTCAAACAGTTCTTATATTTCCATTCTTGTCTTATATGACTTTGGTTAGACATACCACCTGCAATACCTTAGGATCAAACTCGCCAACCCCTCTTGCTGTCACATGTTTAAACAATTTGTATGTCTGACCCTTTGTTTTCGGGATTTTATCAGACATATTCTTATCCTTAAGTTCTGCAATACCTCTGGTTCAAAGCTGCTCACCTTAGGGAATGGTACCCTATCTTTGTCAGTCATACGTACCCATTCATTGCAAAAAGTCTCCGTGTGTGAACCATATTGTTCACACCTAATAAACCTTGCTGACTCTCTTGGTCGCACCTCTTCAACCTGAACCCTGGTTAAACGTCCCTTACTTGAGCAACTGGCTCCCATAATTGTGGGCCTTTTCCCACAAACACCAAAATACTCAATCTAAGGTGACGGTGAAAGTTCTCCGAGCGCTCTTCACCCGCTCACCGCCCACGTTGGCCAGTACTACCATACACTGTCGATAGCGAAGGCAATGTACCCAACTTAGGGCTCCTATAAGACCTTACAACACCGTAATTTCTTTCGGTGGAAGTTCTGTTTGGAATATTTTCCTGAGAGAGGCAGCGAAAAATTCCTTTTCGGTATCTTTCAACTGGAATTGTTTGTAGGGTGAAAAACAGAGAAATTAGATAACTATCCTTCACCCTTTCCAGTGAAGCCCACCAGGGAGATTTCCCGACGTTGTCAAAGAAGAACCCCTTTTGTCTATGCAATCACGTCTGTGTATGCTCTCCCACAGCGCACATGACACAATGGTATCACGTTGTGCTGTGCAGAACACACGGACATGCAATGCAATAGCACAGCCTATAGATACTAGTTATCTATATGCCCTACGATTGCTGTAGACCACCTAGCCTAGACCACTCCAGACCACTTTAGTTGTATGGGATACCACTTCAGACCACTTCAAATCCTAATAACGCAGGGTAGCGAACCCTACGCCACCGGGCCTCTGCAAACCCGGTGTTACCACTTCAGACCACTTCAGTTTCTGGGTTCAGTTCCACTCGCTCCGCTTTCACTCACTCAAATACACTTTGGTTTTTCTGTACAGAAAATATTTTCATTCAGATAGGCAGCTATACCCCAGAGGCAATACAGTTTTTTTTAAACTAAATTTAGAGTAACCTGCTTTTGAAATCTGATAGTTATGTGCTATTGTATTAAATGTCTACTATCCCACCTTTGAACTAAACGACACTATTGTGTAATTTGTACTTAGCGCCCAACTCTTACGCACTTTGCGTACACACGCGACCGTGCGTGTCTCTAACGCTGCGTGCGCAGTCCTGTACTTTGTCCGAGACACGTGTACAAAACCCTGCGTCTGCAATAAAACAAATCACACAGCTTCTATAAATGTGAGCAATACTAACTATAATCGCTCACTTAACACAACAGTTTTTTTCTGTATAAACCTTTACAACCAGGCCAGACTGCGTTTGTGCTTTACGCTTACTTCCTTAAAATACTGTTATTTCAGTTTTAACTATATAGCAACAAATGTATCCTATTTCACACAGATCTATAATGACTGCAATAATCTATAATTTAAATGATATGATTCAGATTGGATAGCTATCTTGCAGAACATACACTGATATAAATATACACATAATTATAATAATATTATATATATGTACCATTCACTGGTCTCCTATGAGACTCATTTACCCATTCAGTGCTTCTAATTTGCACATCAAAGCTATGTGCTTTTGCCTGCCTGTAAAAGTGGTTTTTTTCACTGCTAAGAAAAAGCAGTTACACAGGTTAATTTGCACTTCAATGGCTATCCTAAACTATCAGGCAGACTTAACTAAATCCTGGAGGAAAAAGAAAAAAAAACTTTGTTTATATCTGTGTGTAATTCTTACATCAAGTATTCATCTATTAACTCTCACTAGGCCCATCTGAAACTATTTGTAATTGACTATGGCATGGGTTAAATAAATGCATTGGTAACTCATAAATGGTGTTTGATGTGACCAAGGAAAGCTGATTATTCTGAGCAGTGAAAATCAGCCGTTTAGAAAATGACCTTCCCAAAATGGCCACTGCTCCTCCCCCTTCCACATCCATGAGGGTTACACAAAATGGTGGACAGGCCATGTAGTTAGTCCAAAATGGAGGACAGACCATGCGGTCTGAGTTAAAAATAAAAACTATATCAAGGCTATGCAGCAACTTTTAAATATACTTTTAAACCTACTTAAACAGATAAACAATCCAATCTGAATCAAATACAATATGACTTATTTGAACCTTGTTTTGCAACAATAAAAATACATTTTAGTATCTTAAATATTATGAGAAACGCATTGTTCCTTGAAATTTCATATCATTGGCTTACTGATAACACAACAATACATTAACGTGGATGTTATTTTCATCAGCTTTGCAATGCGTCCATCAGAGCCTGTCAATTACAGCCACGTTTGTAATGTACAGTGCATCATTAAGACCCTGATATCCCGTAAGAGCCCCCATCTAAGAATGCCAAATTGATTTCTCACAAATATTTAAAATGCCCGCTCTAATATATATTGTAAATGCCTGCATCTCTTATTACCATATCCCATGAATGTGCGCTATACATCGCAAAACACTGCATCCCATATGAGAAAACAATACACCCACACATTATCTGAGTTCCAAAGCTCATTGATGTATATATTTGTTATTAAAAGGATATGGATTCAATATATATTACAAAGTACAGTATACCTATAGTTACATGATTACAACTCACACAGTAAGCAGTTAATAAATAAAGTTACATACAGTTACATGCCAGCATACAATTTCAGTTACAGGCCAGCGATACAATTACCATTCCCTCCAATGCATCTTATGTCTCTCTTTCTCTGTAAATAAATACAGGAACTGATCTGCCAGCAAGTCCATCATCGTCTTAGACCTTACAGCCACTAACTTCCTGTGTGGTCAATGTGTTACCTAGTTTCTGGGGGAGGGATTCACGATGAGTCACCAGTTCCTTTGTATATGCTGAACAGGTTCAGCCTTGGGGACGTCCAAAGGGCTGGCTGAGTTTCCTGTCCACTACCTGTTTGGTCTATGTATTGTTCTAATAAAAGTGATTTTAGCTTTTATACATGTAATCATAATTATCCGCTGCAATGTCCCACAACTTCACAACAAGCATCAAATGAATCTACACATCAATCTGGTTGCTTCAATAGTAAACATGACCGGTCTATCTGGTTTCGTTCAAATAATACACATACATGACACCACTCCATCATATACAATTCTAAATCATCATGATGTCTGGCGCTTGATATTATTATAATTATGTACTGTATGAAATAAGTGTCAAATCCATCTCTGTGGCATGTCCGTGTAAATGCGTGTGTTACCATACATTGCTGCGCGTATTTGTAAGTATAGCGACTTATATGTGTGTAGTTTGTATGTTCTCTTTATGTAATATTTTTTTGACTTCGACACTGCCAAAATCTCACCTGGAACCAACACGGAGGCTTCTGTTCATGGGGATGATAGTGGATATGGAGACACTAAAGGTATTCCTTCCATTGGAAAATACATTGGTAATTCAGTCGATGGTACAGGATGTTCTAAGACCGACCTGGGTATCGGTGCATCTATACATTCGCTGCCTGGGGAAGATGTAGCCTCTTACACGGCACTGCAGTACAGAAGGTTTCACGCAAGGCCCTTCCAGCTGGATCTGTTGGACAAATGGTCCGGATTGCATCTTCATATGCACCAGAGGATACGTCTGTCGCCAAAAGCCAGGATTTCTCTTCTGTGGTGGTTTCAGACTTCTTAACTGACTGAGGGCCGAAGGTTCGGGATTAAAAATTGGATTCTGCTAACCACAGATGCAAGCCTCAGAGGTTGGAGAGCAGTCACCCAAGGGGAACAGTTCCAACAATGTCAGCGGTAATAAGGATTCTCTTCTGGACAGAACGGCATGCTGTGGCATTGGAGTGGACAACTGGGAAGCAGACTTCCTCAGCAGACACGACCTCCACCCAGGTGAGTGGGTCCTTCACCCGGAGGTGTTCGGGTGCTTGACACGTCGGTGGGGAATTCCACAAATCGACATGATGGCCTCTCATCTCAACATGAAGCTCAAGCGGTATTGTTCCAGGTCGAAAGACCCACAAGCAGTGGTGGTGGATGCTCTGGTGACTCCATGGGACTACCAGGTGGTGTACGTGTTTCAACCACTTCCATTGGTCCAAAGAATTCTCAAAAGAATAAAAAGGGAAAAGGTTCAAGCTATTCTCATTGTTCCGGACTGGCCAAGAAGGGCTTGGTACGCAGATCTACTGGAGATGCTCCTAGAGGACCCGTGGCCTCTACCTCTTCACGAGGATCTTCTACAACAGGGGCCTTTCATCTATCATGACTTACCGCGGCTACGTTTAACGGCATGGAGGTTGAGCATCAAATTCTAGCCCGGAAAGGGATCCTGGACAGGGTTATTCCAACCTTGATCCAAGCCAGAAACGGGGTAACGTCAAAACATTACCACCGTATTTGGAGAGAATATGTCTCTCTTGGTGTGAGAACAGGAAATTTCCTGCAGTGGAATTTCAACTGGGAAGTTTTATCCTTTTTCTGCAGTCAGGAGTGGATGTGGGCCTAGTTTTTGGCTCCTTAATAGTCCAGATTTCGGCCTTATCCATTTTCTTCCAGAAATAATTGGCTTCTCTTCCTGGAGGTTCATTTTTGAAGGGTGTTCTGCACATCCAACTGCCCTTTGTGCCTCCTACGGCACCTTGGGATCTCAACGTGGTGTTGAAGTTCCTGCAATCGGAATGGTTTGAGCCTTTACAGGACATTGACGTCAAGTTTCTTACATGGAAGGCCGTCACACTGTTGGCCTTGGCTTCAGCAAGGAGTGTGTCAGAGCTGGGGGTGTTGTCTCACAAAACCCCTATTTGATTTTTTATGAAGATAGAGCTGAACTCAGAACTTGTCAGCAATTTCTTCCAAAGGTGGTGCCTGCATTTCATATCAACCAACCTTTTGTGGTTCCGTGGTTACCGACACCTCTGCTACTTCAAAGTCCTTGGATGTTGTGAGGGCTTTGAAGATCTATGTGAAGCGGCAGCTTGTCACAGAAAATCGGACTCGCTGGTTGTTCTCTATGATCCCAATAAAATTGGGTGTCCTGGTTCAAAGCAGTCTATTACTCGCTGGATCAGGCTTACTATCCAGCATGCTTATTCTACAGCAGGTTTGCCGGTTCCAAGATCTGTACAGGCCCACTCTACTAGGTCAGTGGGTTCTTCCTGCGCGGCTGCCTGGGGTATCTCGGCTTTACAACTCTGCCGAGCAGCTACTTGGTCAGGTTCGAACACGTTTGCTAAGTTCTACATGTTCAATACTTTGGCCTCTGAGGACCTTCAGTTTGGTAAATCTGTTCTGCAGGAACCTCAGCACTCTCCCACCCGGTTTGGGAGCTTTGGTACTGTACATCCCCATGGTACCAATGTGGACCCCAGTATCCTCTAGAACAGGCTTTTTCAACCAGTGTGCCGTGGCACACTAGGGTGCCGCGACCAGTTGCAAGGTGTGCCGCGGAGCCAGAGCAGCTTCCTGCACCTTCAGAGTGAACTGTTGGCCCGGGCTCTTCTTAGAGGATCATTCATGCTCCGGCTGTGACCTGTGTCTTGATGACGCGGCGGTGAGATATCATAGGTCACAGCCGCCGCATCTCACCACCCAGCCAGCCCACCCGCCTGCATACACATCTTCCGGTTCCCACCTGCGTCCACAGCTTTCCTTGCCCACCCACATCCACACCTGCCCGATCGCCCGCTGCTCAGTATTCACAGCACTCCACTATGAACAATCCCCGCCACTGAGGAACAGGGAGGAGGACAGCTGACCGGTAGGGGCTAATATTTGTTATGTTATTTCTCCTGTGGGGAGCAGTAGGACTTATGGATTTATGAGGGGAACAATGTGAATAATTCATGTGGGGAGCAATATTATTTATGTGGGGAGAAATGTGATTAATTTATGTGTGAGCAACATGATTTACAGTATGTGGGGAGCAATGTGATTGATTTATGAGGGGAGCAATAGGATTTATGTGGGGAGCAATGTAATTGTTTTTTCTGTGTAGGCCAATGTATGTGTGGATTTTTTATTACTGTGAGGCCCAATGTGTGTGTTTTTTTTTTTTTGGGGGGGGGGGTTTCTGTGGGGAACGGATGGTGTGCCTTGGCAATTTTAAAATATTGTTTGTTGTGCCGCGAGTAAAAAAAGGTTGAAAATCACACCTCTAGAATGTAAGAGAAAATAGGATTTTAATTACCTACCTGTAAACCCTTTTCTCGTACTCCGTAGAGGATACTGGGCGCCCGCCCAGTGCTTCGTGTTTTCCTGCACTGTTACTTGGTTCAGTATTGTTGTTGGTTTAGCTGTTGCTGTTCCTGTTCAAGTTTGGTTAGCATGGCATTCCTCTTGTTTGTGTGTGCTGGTTCAAAATCTCACCACTGTTCTTTTAAATCCTTCTCTCAAAGTATGTCCGTCTCCTCGGGCACAGTTTCTAGACTGAGTCTGGTAGGAGGAGCATAGAGGGAGGAGCCAGCGCACACTATTGATTTCTTAAAGTGCCCAAGGCTCCAGTCTATACCCCATGGTAATAATGTGGACCCCAGTATCCTCTACGGACTACGAGAAAAGGATTTACCGGTAGGTAATTAAAATCCTATTTTCTGTCTCAATAGCGATCTAACCTGAATTGGGCCCGATATACTGTACTGTATGTCTTCCCTATATCAGGGGATGGCAACCTGGGGCACTCCAGCTGTTGTGGAACTACATTTCCCAGCATGCTCTGCCTCTGTTTTGCTGCTAGATCATGCACTGTGGCATTTTCACGGTAGCTAGAGTGCCACAGGTTGCTTAATGCTTCTCTATATCATTCAATGTGCTAGGGAATAACTAAAAAGTCATATGTATGCCTTCTACATCTGACCTGTGGCAATTCCATTTAATCCCCATACTGTATATTAGAAACAGCAGTTATCTTTAAATAGTCAGAGGTATTTCCTCATAGCGAGAGTGCATTAACCCATACCCACCAATCATCAATTAGCTTTAATTAATTTAGTGCAAAGTAGACAATTAAGCCAATGCCTGTTTGTCGGCAATAATTACACATTTGTACTTTTCAGTTTATGGGTAGATAACCGCAATTTATTTGTTTTTAAATGGGAGAAACATTTAGATTTATTTTAGTCTTTGAAGAAATCAATTTATATTATTTAATTTAGAACAGTTAAATGAAAACTGCTTATTTTTTCAAGATAAATGCAACTGAAATTGTTAATGGTTCTAGGCTTTTATTTTCTAATTTCATGTTTCCACCAGTGCTAGGAGTGGTCTAGTTCAGTGGTTCTCAACCTCGGTACTCAAGTACCCCCAACAGTTCATGTTTTCCAGGTCTCCTCACAGGATTGCAAGTGAAATAATTTGCTCCACCTGTGGGTCTTTTATAATGTGTCAGTGAGTAATGAATACACCTGTTCAACTGCTAGGTGACCTGGAAAACATGAACTGTTGGGGGTACTTGAGGACTGAGGTTGAGAACCCCTGGTCTAGTTTATATGATGTTAATGTGCCCAAAATGTTTTAGTTGTCAATCCTTTTAGCCGTTAGGTTGCAATTTGCTGTTGCAATGGCATAGAAATGCTGGAAATGACATCACATTCACCCCCCCTTGCAACCGGATCTCGCACCGAACTTGTGCATTTTTGTAAGCAGCCTTATGGGCCCCGAGGTTCAGAGGAGCCCTAAGTTTCAGGGGCAAAAAACGGGGCCACTAAGCTTATTCATACTGATTTTTAAACATACACTGACCGCGCCACAAGTAGGCAAAAAAACAAGAACTAATTGTCAAACCTAACCTAATCCATACTTACCGATATTCTGGCTGCTCTCTGCGGGAGAGAGCAGCCAGGTCGGCTCAGCGGGCGGGCAGGGGAGGCTGTGCTGTAAAGGAGGGGGTGGCCGGAGGCGGGACAGGGGCGGAGCAAGGGTGGGATGGGGTGGAGCAAGGGCGGGGTCACAGTGATACCTCCTTTAAGCCACGCCCCCGCTCTGTAATGCCGCGATCACCGGCATTACACAGCAGGGGGCGTGGCTATGATGACGCGATTCAGCAAGAATCGCGTCATCGACTGCCCGGACCGCCCACTTTACACACTAAGTGGGCGGACGGGCAGGGGGGACCCCAAAAATCGGGAGACTTGCCTGCTCTTCCGGGGGGCCGGGAGGGTCACACGATTTTCGGGAGCCTCCCGGCCATTCCGGGAGAGTAGGCAAGTATGACCTAATCACACATCTTGGCTCTGCCCCCTCTTCATAAACCCAGGATTCGCTGCTTTATGCTGTGAAGGGATGGTGCCTAGTGACATGAAGCACCATCAGCGGCCAGGTGCATCTCACCTCCAGGCTACTCCAACTCAGATGGTCGATTTTTACGCATAGAAATTGCTGTATCTTTGGACACAGCAGTGGATCAGACAAGCCTGCAGTTGGTGCCTATTTACTTAAGACACCTCCTGTAGCTTTAGCATAATTTAGCACAGCCGCTGCTTACAAACAAAACAAATCAAACAGTCCTGCATACACATTATCCAATTATTGGGCTGATCAGCTACGTACCCAGCAAAACAGTAAAAACTATGGCCCTCATTCCGAGTTGTTCGCTCGGTATTTTTCATCGCATCGCAGTGAAAATCCGCTTAGTACGCATGCGCAATGTTCGCACTGCGACTGCGCCAAGTAACTTTACTATGAAGATAGTATTTTTACTCACGGCTTTTTCTTCGCTCCGGCGATCGTAATGTGATTGACAGGAAATGGGTGTTACTGGGCGGAAACACGGCGTTTCAGGGGCGTGTGGCAGAAAACGCTACCGTTTCCGGAAAAAACGCAGGAGTGGCCGGAGAAACGGTGGGAGTGCCTGGGCGAACGCTGGGTGTGTTTGTGACGTCAACCAGGAACGACAAGCACTGAAATGATCGCACAGGCAGAGTAAGTCTGGAGCTACTCTGAAACTGCTAAGTAGTTAGTAATCGCAATATTGCGAATACATCGGTCGCAATTTTAAGAAGCTAAGATTCACTCCCAGTAGGCGGCGGCTTAGCGTGTGTAACTCTGCTAAATTCGCCTTGCGACCGATCAACTCGGAATGAGGGCCTATATCCACACTGTAGTTACATAGAACTAACTACAGTGGGGGGGGGGGGGGGGGGGGCAAGGCCGATATGCAATGCCACTGCAGTCTGTCAGTTACTCAGTCCCCTGCCTGCCCCAGACACTGGATCCTCTGACAGGTGACAGGACAAAAGCACCATTACACAGCCTGACCACAACATGCACACTGAAAGCCAGCAGGACACTTTCTGTCAGGCCAGGTATTTAGATCCCCCTTCCTCTGCATTTCAAGCTCCAGGAGATGAAGCAGCTGTGGCGGAGAGACACTAAGAAGCACTTGTGAGGTTAGGAAAGTTCTGCTGTGCCAAGAAGAGACAAGAGTGCTATGCTGAGAAGGGACAAGGGTGCTGTACTGTGCTGAGGGGACATGGGTACTGTGCTGTGCTAAGAGGGGAAAAGGGTGCTGTGCTGAGAGGAGACAAGGGTGCTGTGATGGGACAAGAGTTCTGTGTTGTGCTGAGAGGGGGCAAGGGTGCTGTGCTGAGAGGAGACAAGGGTGCTGTCATGTGCTGAGAGGGAACAGGGGTGCTCTGTTGAGAGGGGACAAGGGTGATGTGCTGAGAAGAGACAATGGTGCAGTGCTGAGAGGGAACAAGTGTCCTGTGCTGAAAGTGGACAAGAGTACTATGCTGTGCTGAGAGGGGACAATGGTACTCTACTGTACTGTGAGGGCACAAGGGTACTGTGCTTAGAGGGGACATGGGTACTGTGCTGTGCTTAGAGGGTACAAGGGTGCTGTGCTGAGAGGAGACAAGGGTGCTGTGCTGTGCTGGGAGGGAACAAGGGTGCTGTGCTGTGAGGAGGCAGTGGTGCTGTACTGAGAGGGGGCAAGGGTGCTTTTGACCATTCAGCAATTATACTCCTGGTATTGATTTCAGTCTCCTTTGAGTATCAGCCATGGTTGTATATGTATATGTTTATTATGGGCTTGGACACAGAGAGCAGATGATATAATTTGACTGAGAGTGGCGGTCGGGATGCCATCGGTCAGAGCAGCCACCATCTTTCCCAGTAATCGAATGCAAAGATGTATGGATACCCTGCGAGGACTGAGCACCAAGCGAACCATAGCCTGGATAGTCAAGGTCTTGTCCATTGGGAGAAACATCTTTTGAGACACTGTATCCAGTATCATTCCCAGGAACTGAAGACGTTGGGTCGGTTCCAGGTGAGATTTCTGAAAATGTAGGATCCACCCATGACCCGTAAGCAGGCGAGTTGTCAGATCGATGCTGTGCAGCAGATGTTCCCTGGACACAGCCTTTATAAGGAGATCGTCCAAATAGGGGACTATGTTTACTCCCATCATGCGCAGTTGCAGCATCATTTCCACCCAGACATTGGTGAAGACCCTCGGAGCTGTGGATAATCCGAAAGGTAAGGCCTGAAACTGGAAATGATCGTGCAATATTGTGAACCTGAGGTAAGCATGTTGAGGAGGCCACATAGGAATGTGTAGGTAAGCATCCTTGACATCCAGAGACACCAGGAGTACCAATTTCTTAGACAGTCTGGACACAGACGTATCGACTGATGGGGGGGTTTTCCCATACCTTCCTGTCCTCATCAGGGAAGGGAAAAGTAGTTAAAAACCTCTGAGGAATTTTAAAATTTTTATCGGGGTTTAACCATGCTTCCCTGGCTAGGGAGTTTAACTCTTTAGACACAGGAAAAGTTGCTGAGGTCTTTGGTCTAACGTTAAATACAACTCCTCATCTGGCTCTGACTCCTGGTATGTGAAGAGCCTCTCTCACAGCAAAGGTAAGGGCTTCCACCCCTGGGGACAGATAGCTGTCCTCATCCATATCATCATTATTATCTACATCAGGCTGATCAGAATCAGACTGGAACACCTGTGGCAGTGAGCGTTTATGTGAAACCACTAGATGGGGCTGATAAGCCTTCTTGGTATCTGCTGGATTGGCCACACAATCAAAAGAATGTTTCAACACTTGTCTCTCTTTTTTTAGCTGCAGCTAATTCTGAATTAACGTTCTGAATCATGCTGGTAAAGCTATCCAGCCAGTCAGGTGCTTCTGAACTGTGCCCTTGTGGAGATAAGGAACATGGGGGATAATTCTGAGTTGATCGCAGCAGCAAATTTGTTAACAGTTGGGCAAAACCATGTGAACTGCAGGTGTGGCAGATATAACAATTGCAGAGAGTTAGATTTGGGTGGGTAATTTTGTTTCTGTGCAGGGTAAATACTGGCTGCTTTATTTTTACACTGCAATTTAGATTTCAGTTTGAACATACCCCACTCAAATCTAAGCTACTCTGCACATGTTATATCTGCCCACCCCCCCAGCAGTGCACATGGTTTGCCCAACTGCTAACAAATTTGCTGCTGCGATCAACTCTGAATTAGGCCCATTGTTCACACATGAGTGACCCCGCTGAAGACGGGGTTGAATTACAGGCAGTACACATTACCATGTCCACAAACTTCCTTCACTAATGTAAAACGGTGCAGCTTACTGACCAAACACCTCAACACAGACCCCAGAGAGCCCCTGGAGTGACACCGAGGAGCGGACACCAGCACACAGAAAACACAGCAGTACAATTGTAACTAAGTGTATGACCTGATAATAGTGCAGCAGCGCTACCGCTGGCGTGCTCTCCCCTGGTACCAGTACAGAGTCCTGTAGCAGCGTGGGTCTCTGGAGGAGCAGCATGTATGCAGACTTGATCTGCAGCAGCAGGAAATGGCGCTTTCCCGCCTCAGGTCCCGCTCCGGGAACCCCCGCCCTCTGTAATGGCGCGCGGTCCCTGAATTAACAGTTTATACTGCCCATGTTAGAAACACATCAGAAATATGTATACAGTACACACAAAGCCTTTTTGTGACAGTGAGCATCTGCACTTTGCCAGTTTGTCCGCGGCGGGCACCGCAGCTCTGGGCCTGTGACCGCCGCGCGACTTGCCGCCAAAACTGCACCGGGGACCCGCTAACCAGGGCCCCGGTGTAACACTCACCGCACCTGACGATCTTCGGCATCTGTTAGAGGGTGGCGGCTAGCTGGCGGCGTGGGCACACATACTAATGATGTGTGATCAGCACCTCAGGAGCTCAGTGTCCCATCAGCTGGGATTACGAACCATTAACCCTCAGGAGGTTGGTTCAGACCCCCCTCTAAGTCCCGCAAAGCAGGTAGACTGGTTGCCAATCAGAGCTACCTGAAAATAATAAACTAAAATAAATAAAAAAATCTCTGGAGCTCCAGAGAAGTGCCCTCGGCTCCTTGGGCACATTTTTCTAAACTGATGATGGTAGGAGGGGCATAAAGGGGAGGAGCCATCACACACATACACACACTAAAAGGTTTTAAAGTGCCAGGCTCCAGTGGATCCGATCTATACCCCATGGTACTAAAGTACAAGACCCCAGTATCCACTAGGACGTAAGAGAAAATGAATTTAAAAAACAACACAACCTTCCACTCCTATGGTCCCTCGCCATCTCTCCACATGTGTTGATACAGCAAATAGCTGTCAGCTCTCTGATTGGTGGATAGCTCCAGCCATTCACCAGTCAGTATGCTAACCTGGCTGCTCTGATTATTTGTAATTCACAATCAGAGTGGCTGGGCAGCATTCTCTATCTGCCTCCCAAGAAGCTCTGGAGGCAGATGTCCCCCACCCAGCCCGCCCACCCCATATGTTTGATTTGTTACTAATAATCATTATTGTATGTCAGCCTTCACTTGTTGCAAAAGACGCACATGGAAACAGGCGTATTTATACTTACATCCAGCTCTGTGGTTGTTCCATCAGCACGCCTCTTCAGCCATAAGTGTAGAGGCACTTGAAATGCATATGATTGTGCATCAGTTGTACTTGCATACACTTGGTTTATGCCCATTTTTTGGTTGTCATATGCTTGTAGAAAGTCTGGACCACATGCTTGTGTTTGCCCCCCCAAGCTAAAAGTTGCCAACCAGCCCCATGAGTGGCCAGAGTTACACATGTCGAAGGGAAATAAGGTAATGCATGGGGAAAGTCAGAGGTACATATGAGATGGGGATATGGGTAGTTAAGGGAAGAGGCATGGAGAGTGGGGTCACTCATGTAAAGTCTTGTGTGCCTCTTTTACTGATAACGTACGGAAGCAGGTGAAGAAGGAAAACTAGCATTTTGGTTACCTATCGGTAAATCCTTTTCTCGTAGTCCATAGAGGATGCTGGGGTCCACATTAGTACCATGGAGTATAGACGGGTCCACCAGGAGCCATTGGCACTTTAAGAGTTTGAGAGTGTGGGCTGGCTCCTCCCCCTATGCCCCTCCCACCAGAATCAGTACAGAAAATGTGCCCGAGGAGACAACATACTTCAAGAGAAGGATTATACACAGATAGTGGTGAGATTCATACCAGCTCACACATACAAGGCACGTCAAGTCAACTAGCTTGAACTACTCAGCAACAGCTGAAACATTACTTACCAAGTAACAATGCAGTACTCAACTAAAATGAAGTTGTACTGAACCAAATAACATTTGCAGGAGAACGAAGCGCTGGGCGGGCGCCCAGCATCCTCTACGGACTACGAGAAAAGGATTTACCGGTAGGTAACCAAAATCAGAGGATGCTGGTGTCCACATTAGTACCATGGGGATGTACCAAAGCTCCCAGAACGGGAGGGAGAACGCTGAGGCTCCTGCAGAACTGATTGACTGAACTTCAGATCATCAGACGCCAAAGTATCAAACTTGTAAAACTTTGCAAACGTGTTCGACCCAGACCAAGTTGCAGCTCGGCAAAGTTGCACTGCCGAGACACCCCGGGCAGCCGCCCAGGAAGACCCTACCTTACGAGTAGAGTGGGCCTTAACAGATATTGGATATAAGCATGCTGGATAGTGAACCTAATCCAGCGAGAAATAGTCTGCTTAGAAGCAGGACACCCAATTTTCTTGGGATCATACAGAGTCCGACTTTCACATATATCTTCAGAGCCCTTACGACATCCAAGGACTTTGATGTAATTGAGGAGTCAGTAGCCACTGGCACCATAATAGGTTGGTTGATATGAAATGCCGACACAACTTTCGGAAGAAACTGCTGACGAGTCCGGAGCTCAGCTCTATCTTCATGGAAGATCAAGTAAGGGCTTTTACAGGATAAAGCCCCCAGATCGGACACACGTCTAGCAGAAGCCAAGGCCAACAAAGTGACCACCTTCCATGTAAGAAATTTGACCTCTACCTCCTGTAGAGGCTCAAACCAATCCGACTGGAGGAACTGCAACACCACGTTAAGGTCCCAAGGCGCCATAGGTGGTACAAAGGGAGGTTGGATATGCAGAACTCTTTTCAAAAAGGTCTGAACCTAAGGGAGGGCAGCCAATTGTTTCTGAAAGAAAATGGATAGGGCTGAAATCTGGACCTTCACAGAACCCAAACTCAGGCCCATATCCACCCCTGCTTGCAGGAAGAGGAGGAAACATCCCAGTTTAAACTCCACCGTAGGAAACTTCTTGGACTTACACCAAGAGACATATTTCTTCCAAATACGATGGTAATGTTTAGACGTTACCCCTTTCCTAGCCTGTATGAGGGTAGGAATAACCTTCTTCGGAATGCCATTCCGAGCAAGAATCAGGCGCTCAACTTCCATGCCGTCAAACGTAGCCGCGGTAAGTCTTGATAGGCTGCAGCAGGTCCTCCCGAAGAGGAAGAGGCCTCGGCTCTTCTTGCAGTAGGTTCAGAAGGTCCGCGTACCAAGCCCTTCTTGGCCAGTCTGGGGCAATGAGGATCGCTTGAACCCTTGTTCTCCTTATGAGCTTTAGGATTCTTGGGATGAGTGGGAGTGGTGGAAAAACGTACACTGACTGGAACACCCACAGAGACACCATGGCGTCCACTGCCACTGCCTATGGGTCCCTCGACCTGGAACAATAACGCTGAAGCTTCTTGTTGAGACGAGAGGCCATCATGTCTATTTGGGGTAAACCCCAAAGATCTGTTATTTCCTTGAACACCTCTGGATGGAGTCCCCACTCTCCTGGATGGAGATCGTGTCTGCTGAGGAAGTCTGCTTTCCAGTTGTCTACTCCCAGAATGAAGATGGCTGATAGCGCTAACGCGTGCTTTTCTGTCCAGAGGAGTATTCTTGTCACCTCTGACATTGCCGCTCTGCTCTTCGTTCTGCCTTGTCGGTTTATGTAAGCCACTGTTGTTACGTTATCCGACTGCACTTGACTGGCCCGATTTCTCAGAAGAGGGGCAGCCTGAAGAAGACCGTTGTAGATGGTTCTTAGTTCCAGGATGTTGATGGGCAGGCCGGCTTCCAGGCTTGACCACCGTCCTTGGAAGGTTACTCCTTGAGTGACTGCTCCCCAGCCCCGAAGGCTCGCATCCGTGGTTAGAAGGACCCAGCCCTGAATCACGAACCTGTGTTCCTCCAGAAGGTGAGGTAATTGGAGCCACCAGAGGAGTGAAATCCTGGCCTTTGGTGACAGACGAATTCTCTGATGCATGTGGGGGTGAGATCCCGACCACTTGTCCAGGAGATCCAGTTGGAAGGTCCGAGCGTGGAACCTCCCGTACTGGAGAGCCTTGTAAGAGGCCACCATCTTTCCCAATAGGCAAATGCATTGATGAACCGACACCCGGGGTGGCTTCAGGACATCCCGGACCATGGCTTGTATCACCAACGCCTTTTCCTGCGGAAGAAACACCCTCTGCACTTCCATATCCAGGATCATTCCCAGAAATGACAACCTCTGGGTTGGTTCCAAATGGGACTTTGGAAGGTTCAGAATCCAACCGTGACTGTGGAGCAGTCGCGTTGTGAGAACAATGGACTGCCGCAGCCTCTCCTTGGATGATGCCTTTATCAGCAGGTCATCCAGATATGGAATGATGTTCACACCCTGCTTGCGGAGGAGAATCATGATTTCCGCCATCACCTTGGTAAACACCCTCGGTGCTGTGGAGAGGCCGAATGGCAGTGCCTGGAACTGGAAATGACACTCCAGCAATGCGAAGCAGAGATAAGCCTGATGCGGCAGCCAGATCGGAATGTGGAGGTACGCATCCTTGATATCCAGGGATACCAGGAATTCCCCTTCTTCCAGAACTGTTATCACCGCTCTGAGAGACTCCATTTTGAACTTGAAATCCTTTAGAAAAGGGTTCAATGATTTTAGGTTCAGAATGGGCCTGACCGAACCATCCGGTTTTGGTACCACAAAAAGGTTCGAATCGTAACCATTGTTCAGCCTGTGAGGTGGTACTGGCACAATGACCTGTGCCTCTACCAGCTTTTGGACAGCGTCTTGTAGTACAGTGCAATCCTCCAACAGAGTTGGCAAGCCTGACTTGAAAAAGCGATGAGGAGGGAGACTTTGAAATTCCAGCCTGTATCCCTGAGACACAATATCTACCACCCAGGGATCCATGCCGGACGATACCCAGACATGACTGAAGTGTCTGAGTCTCGCTCCCACAGGCCCCATCACCAGTGCATGCAGTCCACCATCATGCTGAGAACTTTGGCGCACCCGAAGCAGGCTTTTGTTTCTGGGAACCTGCAGCGGCAGGTTTCTTGGACTTAACCCGACCTCCCCTAAAGAAGGTATTGGAAGTTCTGGCCTTTCTAGGCTTGTTAGACCGAAAGGACTGCGTTGCAGATGAAGAGAAAGATTTCTTCGTGGCAGGTGCTGCTGAGGGAAGAAACAGAGACTTACTCGCTGTAGCGGTGGATATCCATGCATCTAGAGCTTCCCCAAAGAGAGCCTGACCTGTGTAGGGTAGGGACTCCACACTACTTCTGGATTCCACGTCGGCCGACCACTGGCGCAGCCACAGTCCCCGACGAGCTGAAACAGACATGGAAGATATTCCCGCAGCCATGGAACCCAGGCCTTTAATGGATTCTACCATAAAACCTGCAGAATCATGTATGTTGCGTAAATACAAAGCAACACCATCCCTATCCATCGTATCCAAATCCTCAAGTAAGGTAGCCGACCACTTTACTATTGCCTTTGCAATCCATGCAGTAGCAATAGTGGGACGTAATATAGCCCCTGAAGCAGTGTACACTGATTTAAGCGTGTTATCAATTTTCCTATCAGCCGGCTCCTTTAAGGCGGTAGATTCCTATCCTCCTCAGGGAAAGGAAATGCCACCTGGTCCCTTTTAGGGATCTGTAATTTTTTCCTCAGGGATTACCCATGCTTTTTCAAATATAGCATTCAATTCCTTTGACGCAGGAAATGTTAGCGAGGCTTTTTTATTTTCAGTGAAAAAATCCTCCTCAACCTGCTCAGGTGTGGTATCATTAACATTTAACACATCCCTGATAGCCTCTATCAACAATTGCACCCCCTTTGCAAGAGATGCGGAACCCCGCAACACATCCCCATCACCATCTGTAGTGTCAGAATCGGTATCCGTGTCATCTTGTGTGACATGCACAAGCGCACGTTTGTGGGGGTATATAACAGGGCGTCCTGAGGTACCAGAACCAGGCCGTACTGCCATAGAGCTCTGTAATACCTGGGTTGCAGATTCATTACTTGCAACCCTGTCAGAAATCTGAGGAATCCAAGATTTGATAGAGGAAAACAACTCTGGTTCCCTTGCTGGTATATGTGCTATCCTGATTACATGGAATGGGTTCATCCTGGGAGGATAAATCCTCTGCAGCATATGACACAGTGTCCCTGGACATAGCTAAAGGAGACCATCAAACACTCCACACACACACACACACACACACACACACACACACACACACACACACACACACACACACACACACACACACGCGTGGGGGCAGACAGAGTTTCCCCCCCAAGAATGGCAAGAGAGACACAGATCGGAGCCAACCCACGCACAATGCTTTCAGCAAAGGGAGACCCCCTTGTCAGCGCAGACTGTGTCCCTTAATAGGAGACACAGTCAGTTTACAGCCTCCCCTCCCCCTTCTACAGCCCCCTGGTACCGTGTACTGACAGTTGGAGCTGCTGTGGAGGCACCTGTTCTTCTATCCAGCACTGTGCAGGCAGGAAAATGGCGCTGGAACGCTGCTGGGTCCGCTCTGAGGAGAAGCTCCGCCCCCTTAATGGTGCTGTCTTCTCGCTCTTCATAGATTATACTGGCCTGAGGTATAACTTGCTGGCTGAGATCCGCGGACCCCGACAGACTTGCGGACCAGTGTGGGGGTAAGCGCTGACTCAGGGCGCCCCTCACAGCGCCGCACCATGCTCTCCCTCCCTGTTGCCGCCATCTTCACATCGGCCCCCCGCTTGCTAGGGGGGTCGGTGTCTCACTCACCACTCTTCAGCACTATGAGGGATTGGCGGCATGCTGCTGGGGCGAGCGGTCCCCTGTGGCGGAGAACGATCAGACCCCTCTGGAGCTCGGTGTCCATTCAGCGGAGACAGTGGCTCAGACCCCGCAGGGCGGACACTGCTCCCCCCCCTTAGTCCCTCGTTGCAGGCAGGCTGTTGCCAACAGCCTCCTGTAAAAAAATAAACTCTAAAAATAACTTTAAATAGAAAAGCTCTGTAGAACTCCCCTAGCTGTGACCGGCTCCTCCGGGCACATTTTCTGTACTGAGTCTGGTGGGAGGGGCATAGGGGGAGGAGCTAGCCCACACTCTCAAACTTAAAGTGTCAATGGCTCCTGATGGACCCGTCTACACCCCATGGTACTAATGTGGACCCCAGCATGCTCTAGGACGTAAGAGAAATTTAGAAGAGTAGGGGGCAGGGACACATGTGAAGGACAAGCTACGCTACCATGTAGTCCCACCCCCAGAGTAACCTAGAGAAAGTCACCAGGAGTGGTAGGGCACGGCTGTCTGTTAAAGACAAGTTTCCATTGGACAGCTAGCATTGTGACAACTTCTCTCACTCTGTAATGCCCAATGATGTGAGCTGGATGTAGGAGGGAGGCAGGCCCAGGAGCCACTTGCAGTCCTCATAGCTACTGTACCCAATGCACCCTCAGTAACCCCTGCATATAACCAAAATTGGGGAAAAACGTGCACCAATTATGTAATGTGAATACATTCTGTGAAGAATATTATGTCTCCTGAGCATTTTTAGGCTTCTATAAGCAATATGATTATGATCTAGGGCAGGTATGTCTAAACTGTGGCGCTCCAGCTGTTGAGAAACTACACATCCCAGCATGCCCTGACACAGCTTTAGCATTCTTTGACAGCAAAACTGTGTCAGGGCATGCTGGAATATGTAGTTTCACAACAGCTGGAGGGCCGCAGTTTGGACATGCCTGATCTAGGGGTTTGGTCAGGGCCGGTTCAAGCCCGCTCTGCGCCCCGGGCAGGAAATGGGGCGTGGCCTACTGCAGGGGGCGTGGTCAGTTACGCCCCCTGTACATTACTAGCGCCGCTTGAATGCTGAGCGGTGCGCGATGACGTCATCGCGCACCGCACAGC
The DNA here is from genome assembly GCF_028390025.1 of Pseudophryne corroboree. Lineage (NCBI taxonomy): Eukaryota > Metazoa > Chordata > Amphibia > Anura > Myobatrachidae > Pseudophryne > Pseudophryne corroboree. Next base: position 253,580,333 of record NC_086449.1, read on the forward strand.
AAAAGGTCCTCTCCACGAAGGGAAACTAGACGCGTAGCGTCTAGTTCCCTTCGTGGAGAGGACCTTTGCTGTGCGGTGCGCGATGACGTCATCGCGCACCGCTCAGCAAAGGTACTCTCCACGAAGGGAAACTAGACGCGTAGCGTCTAGTTCCCTTCACAGGAGGCGGGGACACAGCGGGCAGCGGAGGCGGACGGGGGACACAGCGGGCAGCAGTGGTGGATCTTGCCACGGTGCGGCGCCCTCCGGATGGCGCCAGCGCCCTCCGGAAGGCGGCGCCCCGGGCAAAAGTCCTGCTTGCCCGTGGCAAGATCAGCTACTGGGTTTGGTATTCCTTTTGAATGACTGTGAACAATATAAAAATTGCAGAGGAACAGAATCTGATTTCAGACAGATTAGTCTGTGACCTCATTTTAAGTCTGACTGTAATATGGAATGTAATATGTAATGTAATATGAATAAGTGGTTGTACTTAATACCAGCACTTGACAATGATGCTAATTATAATAATTATAATGTGCATTTATCAAATGACCTGTACCTCTTTTCTCCAAGACCATTTCATACAAATAATAACTGATTTTTGTCTTGGAATAGGACATTACTTGAACAGTGTCACCATATCATCTGTTATAATACACATGCAGGGCCTGATTCAGAGGTGGATGCAGAAGCAGCTGCAACTGCATCCGTATGCTAATGCCACAGCTCAGATCTTTCTACTGAAACACCTGCCGGCTGCAGGGCTAATCCACCACTGTGCGTATTAAGGGCCTAGGGGGCTAATTCAGACCTGATCGGTGCTGTGCGTTTTCGTACAGCAGGGACCAGGCCTGAACTGCGCATGCGCCAGCGCCTCAGTGCGCCGGCGCATAGCAGACAACCGATGGCTGTCTTAGCCCTGGGATCGCCTCTGCCTGATTAACAGGCAGAGGCGCTCGCTGGACAAGAGGGGGCGGATCGGCGGCCTTTAGCCACCGTTTAGGTGCACGGTCCGGGCAACGCAGGCGTGCCCGTACCATTGGGGGGGCAGGCCGCGGTGGCTGCATGACATCACGCGCAGCCGTTGCGACCCTGGCTGCGATGAGTACTATAGCTCCCTGCCAGCGTGCACGAGCTGCGCTGACTGGGAGCTGCTCTTCTAGTACAAAAGCATTGCTGCCGTGCAATGGTTTTCTACTTGTACGGGGGGGTCGGCCCTGACATGCGTCCCCCCGCTTGTCAGGGAAGCTGATCGTAGATGGGCTAAATTTAGCACTTCTACGATCAGGTCTGAATCACCCCCTAATTCAGAGTTGATCACAGCAGGAACTTTGTTAGCAGTTGGGCATAACCATGGGTACCGCAGGTGGGGCAGATATAACATGTGCAGAGAGAGTTAGATGTGGGTGGGTTATATTGTTCCTGTGCAGGGTAAATACTGGCTGCTTTATTTTTACACTGCAATTTAGATTTCAGTTTGAACACACTACACCCAAATCTAATGCTGGCCATATACTTGTGAGATGCCCCGCGACGCGACATCACGGGGCATCGCACCGGCAGTTCAGGTGTGATGAAATCGCACCTGAACTGCCAAAGTGATTACCATGCGATCATGCGATAGATCGCATGGTAATCACATGATGGGCACGTCACCGCCGAGTGCCGCTCCCGGCGGGTGCTCATCACACAGCGCAGTGCGATATATCTTATGTGGGCTTAAAACCACATGCGATCGCACTGCGATGCGAGAAATATTAAGTGCAGCGCATAATATCTTGAGACGCGATATTCGACCGGCGTGCCCGCGCATCGCATCTCAAGGTAACTAAAATGTGCATACAATCCTACGATTTCTCTCACAGATGTGGTCGAAATCGAAGGATAGCACCGATTATCTCATAAGTGTGTGGGCAGCATAACTCTCTCTGCACATGTTATATCTGCCTCCCCTGCAGTGCACATGGTTTTGCCCAACTGCTAACAAAATTGCTGCTGCGATCAACTCTGAATTACGCCCCATGGGGGTCATTCCGACCCGTTCGCTCGCTGCGTTTTCACGTAGCAGAGCGAACGGGTCCCTGCTGCGCATACGCCGGCGCCTTTGTGTGCCTACGCATGCGGGACGGCCGTAGCAGGACAGCGATCGCCTCTGCCTGATTGACAGGCAGAGGCGATCGATGGGCGGGAGAGGGCGAAACGGTGGCGTTTAGCCGCCGTTTTGTAGGCGCAGTCCGGCCAATGCAGGCGTGGCCGGACCGAACGGGGGGCGGGCCGCAGCGGCTGCGTGATGTCATACGCAGCCGCTGCGGGTCAGGGAGAGAGGAGTAGCTCCCGGCCAGCACGCTAAAGCTGCGCTGGCTGGGAGTTACTCCTGAAGTGCAAAGGCATCGCCGCTGTGCGATGCCTTTGCACTTCTGCGGGGGGGGGGGGGGGGCACTGACACGCCCCCCCCCCCCCGCATGACAGGAAAGTTGATCGTAGCTGTGCAAAATTTTGCACAGCTACGATCAACTCGGAATGACCCCCCATGTCCACTGCAGGGGGGGGCAGATATAACATGTGCAGAGAGATCTAGATTTGGGTGGGGTGTGTTCGAACTAAAATCTAAATTGCAGTGTAAAAATAAAGCAGCCAGTATTTACCATGCACAGAAACAAAAAAAAACACCCAAATCTAACTCTCTCTGCACATGTTATATCTGCCTCCCCTGCAGTGCACATGGTTTTGCCCAACTTCTAACAAATTTGCTGCTGCGATCAACTCTGAATTACCCCCTAAGCCGCACCATCGGTCGCACCATTTGACAATGCACCAGCCCTATTTAGGTGCAAAATATCTGTCTGAACTGCCAGTGTCAGTGTAACAGCATCTTTAGACACAGTCACTTACTGCTACATGCCCATGTCCCCCAGTTGTCAACAAAATTGCCTAGTGAAATTGCACACAAATCCATACAATTTCATCTTTGTGCAGTAACTGTCAGACGCATACACAGTGCATATATGTGGAAGGTCATACATCCACGCACTTTATGTGGTTCTATTACCCACTCATACTTTATGTGGTTTGTCAAACTCAGAAAAATATCTCTATGCACACTACCATATTTGCACCTCACACAGGTCCGTGCTGCGCATGCGTACGCTCTCTCGTACGTGCGCATACTCACAGTCGCGGGCACCCGCAGGCGCACGGTATGCGTATTTACGGTAGAGTTTATGTGATCGTAGCGTGCGACTCAATCGTTACATATTTCCACTATATAATGTATTTTGTAGATCATGGTCCCTTTGATAGATTCTGAAAGTTTGGTTAATATAGAATGTTCATGAACAGAGAAATCCCTCTTTGTTTGATACGAAGGGTCAGACAGGAGTACTACAGTGGTGTTTAGTACCCATCGGAAGAGTATTTAATTAGCAATATTCCGGTGTCGGTTTGAAGCGGATTAATCGCTCGTGCGAATAGTTATGGACATAAGAAGTTTATGAACATTTACTGTATTTGCACTTACTTATCCATGCGGCGGGAAACCCAGTTTCCCTCCCACCTGAGCTGTTGGAAATAGTCACGGCCCACCAAAATGACCTTTTGTTATAATGCGAGGAGGAATTCCTGTGTCCAATGAACAATGAGATTGTAGGGACCATTGAATTGTATTGTGTGTGGGGCATAAATAGACAAGCCGATCACATCCAGCTCTCACTCTTCAACGGTTATCATTGCTGAAAATCGGGAGCTGGATGTCCAGAGGCGCATGCGATCGTTTCCCCTTGTGCGTAAGTGTTTCTCCGCAACCATATTGTTCTTACTGTTATTGTGGGCCATTTCTCTCTCTCTCTCTCTTCTCCTCTTTCTCTCTTATTTTCCCTTAAAACGTAATTGTATTGTATTGTATTTCCTGTGTAGTTATCTGGTTAGGTAGTCTATGTTATATTGTAGTGTATGACTTGTATTGTGTTAATTCTTTTGCAAGTATATCAGTCATAATATATATTTATTAGGCGTTGGACCCTAAGCCCAGGTATCTATGTATTTCTTATAGTGTTTAGTATTCTCAGAGCGTCGGTGACGCTCGAACAGCATTTGAGTTAATAAGGTTACACTAGGTTGCATCTACACCCTATTTCTACACTAAGGTTTTACTGCATAATATACTGTTTATGGTTTAGATATAAAGTTTCAACATTGTGAGCGTCAGCGCCGCTGGTGATCTCCTCGTGGTCCCGAGCGTCCGCTACGCTATAGCGAATCATTACGTTAGACGGCAGCCAATAGCGTGCCTGCCTGTGATCTCTTGGCCGTGAGCGAACGTGACGCTTGAGCGTCTCGACTACGGCTAAGCGATTGCTACGCAATGAGCGTACCCTTACGGTACTCCATACGTGAATAGCGTACAGTGTTCTTAGACCTCACAAAGGGTTTTATATAAGATAAATATCTAGCTTTATCAATTGGGGGCTCGCCCGTCCTTCACATATCTGCACTAGGTAATTTCAGCAGACATTATCCAGCAGCAAAGGGCGGGAGGTCATATTCCTCGTAGTGCTGTTTGGATAAGCGTCTGCTTCGCTTAGTAAAGGGTGCTGAAGGAATCCGGGACCGGAGGTAAGAACAAAACGATAGTGTTTTTTTTTTTTTTTTTAACTGTTTATTTCTGTCTTGCGTACACACGCACGCATATCTGCATTTCTTTTCATTCGTGTATTTTCATATATCACTCTCCTGTTTGCCATTGTATAATTGATAAACGTACTAAGAGAGATTTGCCGCTATTTCATAGTTAAAAAGTAAAGGTAATACAGTTAAGGTATAGAAATACACACAGCTCTACCTAAAGGTAAAAGGAGAGATTGGTGTGGTGTGCGGTAGATGATCGAGGATCATCTACATTGATAAAACGTGTTAGTTGTGTTACGGTAGACAAAGACTGGTGTACACGTGTCTCTAACAAAGGGAGACTCGCGTACGCAAAGGCCGACGCACGCAGCGTAAATTACGCGATGGAGCGTCTGGGTACGCCCACGTAACTCAAGTCACACGATAGTGTTGATTTTTAAGTAACGCAACAGGCGATAAATAGCGCAAATCTATTTTAAATTCGAAATTTAAATTAATAGATCCTTCTCCTAATTTGTAACACATCTGGTCTAAAGAGAAATTTCTGCGCAGAAATAGAAATAGAAACAAAAGTGTACATGTGGTGAGTGAGTGTTTTTACATACAATTTTGAGGTTGAACCAAAAGAAATCATCGAGTTCTCGTGAGGTACATACGTGTAAGTGACATGCACGGTGGCTAGGGAGGCATCCTTGGTTAAACATAAAATTTGAGCATTAGAGTATAGCAGACCAGGAGGTCATACTGTAACAGACCAGGAGGTCATAGCAGACCAGCAGGTTCAGGTACAGCAGACAAGGAAGTCCGCTATACAGTCCACAGGCACAACACCAAAAAAGGGTTGGTGCAACACCCATATAGGCCATACAAGCTCTTGCTGAAGGAATTCGCAGCCGCAATTTTCGATTCCGCTGGTCGCTCCGTACATAAGATTAGTTGCTTATGTGCTGAACGATTGTACCGCACGTAATTGTGTGCATTAGTAAACCTGACCGGTACTATTTGTGTACGAAGGTCATAAACGCTATTTGTACATTCTGACGTGATTTGTGTAATTTTTTATTTTTATAAAGGGAAGTTCGCTGGTCACTCAGGAATTATCCAACAACCTCACCTTTACTGGAAAGAGTAAGTGTTCTGCGGATATCCCTCGCATGTTCCAGTAAACAAAGGTTAATAGGTGCCCTGGGTCGAGTACGCCAGCACCATATCGGTGTGATCAGGTCGTATTGGTCGGCGTGGGCAGAGTGAGTAAGGTGCTCGGTAAACCTTACCGTCAACCTATCGTGAATATCTTGGTTTTTTGTAAGGGTCCGTAACACCTGCAAATTATGGGGGCCAGTTGTTCAGGAAGGGGGCGATCAACCTCGGTTCGGGTTGATTCCATAAACCGACCAGTCGGGTCGGCAAGGTACGTAATGTGTGAAAAGTACGGAAGTCACACAGAAGTTTTATGTGATGAATGGGAGAGAATGACAGTACATGACGGGGAGAAATTCCCAAGAGTAGGTAGCTTCAGCACAGAAGTGTTAACGAATTTAAGGAGAAGGATATGTCTCATTAAATCAGCAAAGAGACGAATCAAGCATTATGATTATTTGCAGTTGTGGCAACAGGAGGGTGACATACAGAGAGGATTGGCTCAGGCGGCGGGATCTGGCTCGATCAGGAAACTGATAGCCACGGCCCCACCGCCACCATACATATCAGGAGAGAAATTGGTTGCGGAGAATGACGCACTAAGGTGTAACAAACAAACACTTAGCAACTGTGTAAATGTTAAAGATAATGTTAACCAATTAACCAATGCAAGTATTAACCCATGCAAGTTGTACCCTGTTTTGAACTTTCCTCAGGAGTGTGATCAAGAGGACGAATCGGCAACAATTTCAGCGCTCTCTCTAGCAGCCACCATAGCAGAGACCACAGTAGGCACAGCTCCACCCCCGAGATTAGTAACAAAGGCCCCTAGCGGAGGGATAGGTGAGGTCGTATCAACGGGTAAGTACGGCACCATACACTATGCTGAAACTATTTCACCACAGCCTGTAGAATCTACACAGAATGAGGTTGTTAGAGTTAATCCTGTTAAGGTAATAGTAGTTCCAAATGGGAAAACAGACACTTCAGGAGTCACTCCTGTTAGGAACATTGCCATGTATAGCCCATTTTCCCGAATGGAATTAAGGACCATAGTGTCTGAATTCCCTGACCCTAGAAAAGACTTAGTTGCCAGCCAAAAATACATCAGAGACCTAGGTAACACGTTAGAGCCCAACAACAAAGACTGGCAGATATTGCTGAGAGCATGTTTACCCTCCAATGTTGACGCAACTCAATTTTTAGCTGACTGTGGATTAGATCAGGATGTACCTCTTACAGAAGTGTACAACAAAGACAATGTAAAAAGAATAAGCTTACAGTTAAAAGAGTATTTCCCACCGGTAGTTAAATGGAACAAGATATTCTCCATTAAACAAAAGGAGTCAGAAACAGCTACAGAGTATTTTCACAGAGCATTATTAGAGATGGCAAAATACACAGGCATAGAGGACATTAAAACAAACATAAACCATCGAGAAGTAGCAGTATCGGTACTGATGGATGGTTTAAAAGAGTCATTAAAGACTAGGGTACAGACCACACAACCATGTTGGCGAGGTCTGTCTGTGGCTACTTTGAGAGAGGCTGCTATTGATCACGATAGGAACATCACCAGACACAGGGAACAACAAGGTGATAAGTTAATGGCAGTAAGTATACAGGCCTTGACCACAAAACAGCCTGTGTTAATATCACCAAACCCTGTGGGTAAGTCAAATGTGGTAACATGTTATTTTTGTCACAAACAGGGACACTTTGCACGAGACTGTAAATCGAGAAATATACAAAAATCTTATCAACCCCCTAGACAACGACACGACACACGACATTGGGATCAGGGTCCGCAGAAACAGAGTTATGAGCCACATGCAGGGGAAACAAAAAGATATCCCCCGAACAGAGACTGGCACGCCTCTGGTAGTTCCCAGCTAACTCCATCACAAGTAGTTGCTGCCAGCGGGATTCAGGGAGGTCACCATACCCAATAGGGGTGTGGCCATACCTGTAATCTGCAGCCAGTAAAATTGATTGCAAGTCTTGGGAGTGAACCAGAAATTGCAATCAATGTAGCTGGTAAATCATTAAACTTTCTTGTAGATACAGGGGCGGCCAAATCAGTGATAAATTCGACAGTGGGCATGAGAACCACTGGTAAGACAATTCCAGCCATAGGGGTAACGGGAGTAGTCCAGCACTACCCTGTTAGCAAACCAGCCGAGATTACAATAGGGCCTTTACATACCAAGCATTCCTTTTTGCTGGCTGCATCGGCACCGACTAATCTCCTGGGAAGAGACTTACTGTGTAAAATGGGGTGCGTCATTTATTGTACTCCTGAAGGTGTATTCTTGGACATACCTGAGAATCACGCTCAGGAAGTGCGAGACATGTTAGACTCCCCATCAAAATTAATGTCACATACCATTATGACAAATAGGACTCCCTCCCAAGTAGAAGAAATGACATCTCAGATACCAGAGTCACTTTGGACTAAAGATTTACAGGACACTGGATTAATGGCAAACGTAGCTCCGGTAGTTGTACAAGTAAAAGATGGTAGGATAGCTCCAAAAATCCCACAGTACCCTCTGAAGCCAGAGGTGGAGTTAGGAGTTTACCCAGTAATAGAGCGCTTGCTACAACAGGGCATTCTGGTAAGAACGTCCAGCACTGCCAATAGTCCCATCTTCCCTGTTAAAAAGAGTGGGGGGAGGGGTTACCGGCTAGTGCAGGATCTAAGGGGGATTAACAAAATAGTTGAGAGTCAGTTCCCCGTAGTGCCAAATCCAGCTGTCATCCTAATGCAAATCCCTCCCACTGCGAAATTTTTCACTGTTATTGACCTCTGCTCCGCTTTCTTTTCGGTACCTCTGCACCCTGACAGTCAATATTTGTTTGCATTCACATACAGAGGAGTCCAATACACATGGACTCGATTACCACAAGGATTCATAGATAGTCCAAGTATATTTTCCCAGGCTTTGCATGATTGTTTACAGTCTTTCCAACCAGAGAGTGGATCAGTATTAATACAGTACGTGGATGATCTACTACTGTGTTCTGATTCATTGGAAGCATCCCTGAAGGATACGAAACAGCTCCTGTTTCATCTTTCAGACACAGGACACAAGGTTTCCAAAGACAAGTTGCAATTATGCCAAACTAAGGTAAAATATTTGGGACACTGTCTAACACAAGGACTGAGACACCTGACCACTGATAGAATTCAAGCAATTAGAGACATGACTCTGCCACAAACCCAGCAACAGATCAGAACATTTTTAGGAATGTGTGGGTATTGCCGTAATTGGATCCCAGGGTTTTCCATTCTAGCGTTACCCTTGCAGGAGATGGTCTCCTCAAACAAACCTGATCGGATTTCGCATACAGACGAGTCTGAGACAGCATTTGAGAGACTTAAACAGTGCCTAACGCAGGCACCAGCATTAAGTATGTCAGACTATGGGAAACCCTTTGAACTATACGGAACAGAAAGTGCTGGTTGCGCGGCAGGCGTACTAACCCAAAAGCACGGTGATGCCAGCAGGCCAGTAGCCTATTACAGCGCTCTGCTAGACACGGTAGCGCGATCCCTCCCCACATGCTTGCGAAGCGTTGCTGCGATAGCATTGCTAGTAACGAAAAGCGAAGATGTCGTGCTAGGTCACAACCTCACAATTCATACACCACATGCAGTGTCAGCCTTGCTGAATTCTGCCCAAACCAGGCACGTCTCATCAGCGCGGTTTACAAGATGGGAATTGGCACTAATGGCCCCCGTAAACATCACCATAAGGAGATGCAGTGCATTAAATCCTGCAACATATCTCCCAGGTGTGCCTGGACAGGCACAAAGGGTGGAGGATGAGAGTGGTGGGGAAGGAGGATTTAATACAAAGGAAGACACACATGATTGTATGGAATATTTGACCCAAAACTTTACCGCAAGGCCTGACATCAGTGACAACCCACTGGAAGATGTAGAACTTACGTTCTACACGGACGGTAGTTGTCATAGACAGTCAGACTCGGGAGACTTGTGTACTGGATACGCAGTCGTAGATGACCAAGGCACCATAGAAGCGGAACCGCTAGGCCCACCTCACTCAGCCCAGGTTGCTGAACTGGTCGCCCTAACCAGAGCATGTGAATTGGCTAAGGGCAAATCAGCCAATATCTACACCGACTCTAGATACGCATTCGGGGTAGTCCATGATTTCGGAGCCCTATGGCGCCTCAGAAACTTCATGACAGCAGCTGGTACACCGGTAGCGCATGCAGCTCACATAAAAAGGCTTCTAACAGCGATACAGGAACCCGACAGAGTGGCTGTTATCAAATGTAAAGCACACACATATAGCCAAGACCCAGTATCACTTGGTAACAGCCGAGCAGACGAAGCTGCTAAGTTAGCAGCTGCTACCCCCAGACAGACAGACACCACACAATTGATGGTATTTAATACCATCAACACACAGAAGTTGTGTGAGATGCAAAATTTGTGTTCCACACAGGAAAAGGCAGTCTGGAAGGCAAAAGGATATGGCCAGGAGTCCTCAGGACTCTGGACGGATGGACACGGTAAACCAGTGGCCCCCAGAGCATACCTTCCATGTTTAGCTGAGGCAGCTCACGGGCTGACTCATCTGGGCAAGGAAGGGATGTGCAAGTTGGTAAGAGCATATTGGTGTGCCCCAGGATTTTCATCTCATGCGAGTAAAAGAGCAATGTCATGCCTTACCTGTTTGAGAAAGAACATCGGAAAGGCAATACCTACAGAACCATCTCATATTCCACCTGCCGGCGGCCCTTTCCAGGTAATACAGATTGAATTTATTCAATTACCCCCTTGTCGAAATTTGAAATATGTACTTGTTTGTATAGATGTTTTCTCAAATTGGGTCGAAGCATTTCCGGCGGCCACAAATACCGCTATGTTTACTGCTAAGAAAATTGTGCAGGAATTTGTATGTAGATATGGTATCCCTAGAATAATCGAAAGTGATAGGGGTACCCATTTTACAGGTGATGTCTTTCAAGGAATGTGTAAATTGATGGGAATTGATAGCAAGCTGCACACTCCATACCGTCCACAGGCGAGTGCGAAAGTGGAAAGAGTGAACAGCACTATTAAAAATAAACTGAGTAAAGTGATGGCAGAGACAGGATTGACATGGCCAGAAGCTTTACCCAGTGTACTGTACAGCATCAGAACCACTCCCAGGTCCCCTCTTAATCTGTCTCCCTTTGAAATCTTGTTTGGTCGACAACCGCATGTTATGATTAACCCTCAGGATGATTTGAAGTGTAACAATGAAGTGACTGTAAAATACTTGATTAACATGAGTAAACAGTTAAGGAATCAAAATGATAATCTGAAGTTAGTGATTCCTGATTTACCAGATAGTAATTGTCATTAGAGATGAGCGGGTTCGGTTCCTCGGAATCCGAACCCGCCCGAACTTCAGCTTTTTTTACACGGATCCGAGCGACTCGGATCTTCCCGCCTTGCTCGGTTAACCCGAGCGCGCCCGAACGTCATCATGACGCTGTCGGATTCTCGCGAGGCTCGGATTCTATCGCGAGACTCGGATTCTATATAAGGAGCCGCGCGTCGCCGCCATTTTACACGTGCATTGAGATTGATAGTGAGAGGACGTGGCTGGCGTCCTCTCCGTTTAGAGAAGAAATAGATAGGAGAGTGAGAGTGAGACAGTGACACTTCATTTACTGGAGCTTAGGAGGAGTACTCAGACAGAGAGTGCAGAATTTTGCTGATAGTATTAGTTAGTTATACTAGTGACAGAGTGAGACAGTGACACTTCATTTACTGGAGCTTAGGAGGAGTACTCAGACAGAGAGTGCAGAATTTTGCTGATAGTATTAGTTAGTTATACTAGTGACTGACCAGTGACCACCATTGCAGTTTTATATTATTTAATATAATCCGTTCTCTGCCTGAAAAAACGATACACAGTGACTCAGTCACATACCATATCTGTGCTCAGCCCAGTGTGCTGCTGCATCATCTATGTATAATATATGACTGTGCTCACACAGCTTAATTGTGGGGGAGACTGGGGAGCAGTTAGGTTATAGCAGGAGCCAGGAGTACATATTAAAAAATTAAACAGTGCACACTTTTTTTTCTGCAGGAGTGCCACTGCCAGTGTGACTGACCAGTGACCTGACCACCAGTATATAGTATACTATATTGTATTGTGAATGTCTGCCTGTAAAAGATAAACACACGTCGTGTGACTTGTGTGGTGTTTTTTTATTCTATAAAATAAAAAACTCATTCTGCTGACAGACAGTGTCCAGCAGGTCCGTCATTATATAATATATACCTGTCCGGCTGCAGTAGTGATATATATATATTTTTTATATCATTATTTATCATCCAGTCGCAGCAGACACAGTACGGTAGTTCACGGCTGAAGCTACCTCTGTGTCGGCACTCGGCAGTCCATCCATAATTGTATACCACCTACCCGTGGTTTTTTTTTTCTTTCTTCTTTATACATACTACATCTCATTATCATCCAGTCTATATTAGCAGCAGACACAGTACAGTACGGTAGTCCACGGCTGTAGCTACCTCTGTGTCGGCACTCGGCAGTCCGTCCATAATTGTATACCACCTACCCGTGGTTTTTTTTTTCTTTCTTCTTTATACATACTACATCTCATTATCAACCAGTCTATATTAGCAGCAGACACAGTACGGTAGTCCACGGCTGTAGCTACCTCTGTGTCGGCACTCGGCAGTCCGTCCATAATTGTATACCACCTACCCGTGGTTTTTTTTTTCTTTCTTCTTTATACATACTACATCTCATTATCATCCAGTCTATATTAGCAGCAGACACAGTACAGTACGGTAGTCCACGGCTGTAGCTACCTCTGTGTCGGCACTCGGCAGTCCGTCCATAATTGTATACCACCTACCCGTGGTTTTTTTTTTCTTTCTTCTTTATACATACTACATCTCATTATCAACCAGTCTATATTAGCAGCAGACACAGTACGGTAGTCCACGGCTGTAGCTACCTCTGTGTCGGCACTCGGCAGTCCATCCATAATTGTATACCACCTACCCGTGGTTTTTTTTTCTTTCTTCTTTATACATACTACATCTCATTATCATCCAGTCTATATTAGCAGCAGACACAGTACAGTACGGTAGTCCACGGCTGTAGCTACCTCTGTGTCGGCACTCGGCAGTCCGTCCATAATTGTATACCACCTACCCGTGGTTTTTTTTTTCTTTCTTCTTTATACATACTACATCTCATTATCATCCAGTCTATATTAGCAGCAGACACAGTACAGTACAGTAGTCCACGGCTGTAGCTACCTCTGTGTCGGCACTCGGCAGTCCATCCATAATTGTATACCACCTACCCGTGGTTTTTTTTTCTTTCTTCTTTATACATACTACATCTCATTATCATCCAGTCTATATTAGCAGCAGACACAGTACAGTACAATAGTCCACGGCTGTAGCTACCTCTGTGTCGGCACTCGGCAGTCCGTCCATAATTGTATACCACCTACCCGTGGTTTTTTTTTCTTTCTTCTTTATACATACTACATCTCATTATCATCCAGTCTATATTAGCAGCAGACACAGTACAGTACGGTAGTCCACGGCTGTAGCTACCTCTGTGTCGGCACTCGGCAGTCCGTCCATAATTGTATACCACCTACCCGTGTTTTTTTTTTTCTTTCTTCTTTATACATACTACATCTCATTATCAACCAGTCTATATTAGCAGCAGACACAGTACGGTAGTCCACGGCTGTAGCTACCTCTGTGTCGGCACTCGGCAGTCCATCCATAATTGTATACCACCTACCCGTGCTTTTTCTTTCTTTCTTCTTTATACATACATACTACATCTCATTATCATCCAGTCTATATTAGCAGCAGACACAGTACAGTACAATAGTCCACGGCTGTAGCTACCTCTGTGTCGGCACTCGGCAGTCCATCCATAATTGTATACTAGTATCCATCCATCTCCATTGTTTACCTGAGGTGCCTTTTAGTTGTGCCTATTAAAATATGGAGAACAAAAATGTTGAGGTTCCAAAATTAGGGAAAGATCAAGATCCACTTCCACCTCGTGCTGAAGCTGCTGCCACTAGTCATGGCCGAGACGATGAAATGCCAGCAACGTCGTCTGCCAAGGCCGATGCCCAATGTCATAGTACAGAGCATGTCAAATCCAAAACACCAAATATCAGTAAAAAAAGGACTCCAAAACCTAAAATAAAATTGTCGGAGGAGAAGCGTAAACTTGCCAATATGCCATTTACCACACGGAGTGGCAAGGAACGGCTGAGGCCCTGGCCTATGTTCATGGCTAGTGGTTCAGCTTCACATGAGGATGGAAGCACTCAGCCTCTCGCTAGAAAACTGAAAAGACTCAAGCTGGCAAAAGCACCGCAAAGAACTGTGCGTTCTTCGAAATCCCAAATCCACAAGGAGAGTCCAATTGTGTCGGTTGCGATGCCTGACCTTCCCAACACTGGACGTGAAGAGCATGCGCCTTCCACCATTTGCACGCCCCCTGCAAGTGCTGGAAGGAGCACCCGCAGTCCAGTTCCTGATAGTCAGATTGAAGATGTCAGTGTTGAAGTACACCAGGATGAGGAGGATATGGGTGTTGCTGGCGCTGGGGAGGAAATTGACCAGGAGGATTCTGATGGTGAGGTGGTTTGTTTAAGTCAGGCACCCGGGGAGACACCTGTTGTCCGTGGGAGGAATATGGCCACTGACATGCCTGGTGAAAATACCAAAAAAATCAGCTCTTCGGTGTGGAAGTATTTCAACAGAAATGCGGACAACAGGTGTCAAGCCGTGTGTTGCCTTTGTCAAGCTGTAATAAGTAGGGGTAAGGACGTTAACCACCTCGGAACATCCTCCCTTATACGTCACCTGCAGCGCATTCATCATAAGTCAGTGACAAGTTCAAAAACTTTGGGCGACAGCGGAAGCAGTCCACTGACCAGTAAATCCCTTCCTCTTGTAACCAAGCTCACGCAAACCACCCCACCAACTCCCTCAGTGTCAATTTCCTCCTTCCCCAGGAATGCCAATAGTCCTGCAGGCCATGTCACTGGCAATTCTGACGAGTCCTCTCCTGCCTGGGATTCCTCCGATGCATCCTTGCGTGTAACGCCTACTGCTGCTGGCGCTGCTGTTGTTGCTGCTGGGAGTCGATGGTCATCCCAGAGGGGAAGTCGTAAGCCCACTTGTACTACTTCCAGTAAGCAATTGATTGTTCAACAGTCCTTTGCGAGGAAGATGAAATATCACAGCAGTCATCCTGCTGCAAAGCGGATAACTGAGGCCTTGACAACTATGTTGGTGTTAGACGTGCGTCCGGTATCCGCCGTTAGTTCACAGGGAACTAGACAATTTCTTGAGGCAGTGTGCCCCCGTTACCAAATACCATCTAGGTTCCACTTCTCTAGGCAGGCGATACCGAGAATGTACACGGACGTCAGAAAAAGACTCACCAGTGTCCTAAAAAATGCAGTTGTACCCAATGTCCACTTAACCACGGACATGTGGACAAGTGGAGCAGGGCAGGGTCAGGACAATATGACTGTGACAGCCCACTGGGTAGATGTATGGACTCCCGCCGCAAGAACAGCAGCGGCGGCACCAGTAGCAGCATCTCGCAAACGCCAACTCTTTCCTAGGCAGGCTACGCTTTGTATCACCGCTTTCCAGAATACGCACACAGCTGAAAACCTCTTACGGCAACTGAGGAAGATCATCGCGGAATGGCTTACCCCAATTGGACTCTCCTGTGGATTTGTGGCATCGGACAACGCCAGCAATATTGTGTGTGCATTAAATATGGGCAAATTCCAGCACGTCCCATGTTTTGCACATATCTTGAATTTGGTGGTGCAGAATTTTTTTAAAAACGACAGGGGCGTGCAAGAGATGCTGTCGGTGGCCAGAAGAATTGCGGGACACTTTCGGCGTACAGGCACCACGTACAGAAGACTGGAGCACCACCAAAAACTACTGAACCTGCCCTGCCATCATCTGAAGCAAGAAGTGGTAACGAGGTGGAATTCAACCCTCTATATGCTTCAGAGGTTGGAGGAGC
Source organism: Pseudophryne corroboree (assembly GCF_028390025.1). NCBI lineage: Eukaryota > Metazoa > Chordata > Amphibia > Anura > Myobatrachidae > Pseudophryne > Pseudophryne corroboree. Next base: position 253,596,178 of record NC_086449.1, read on the forward strand.
AGCAAAAGGCCATTCAAGCCTATACAATTGAGCACGATATAGGAGGTGGAATGCACCTGTCTCAAGCGCAGTGGAGAATGATTTCAACGTTGTGCAAGGTTCTGATGCCCTTTGAACTTGCCACACGTGAAGTCAGTTCAGACACTGCCAGCCTGAGTCAGGTCATTCCCCTCATCAGGCTTTTGCAGAAGAAGCTGGAGACATTGAAGGAGGAGCTAACACGGAGCGATTCCGCTAGGCATGTGGGACTTGTGGATGGAGCCCTTAATTCGCTTAACAAGGATTCACGGGTGGTCAATCTGTTGAAATCAGAGCACTACATTTTGGCCACCGTGCTCGATCCTAGATTTAAAGCCTACCTTGGATCTCTCTTTCCGGCAGACACAAGTCTGCTGGGGTTGAAAGACCTGCTGGTGAGAAAATTGTCAAGTCAAGCGGAACGCGACCTGTCAACATCTCCTCCTTCACATTCTCCCGCAACTGGGGGTGCGAGGAAAAGGCTCAGAATTCCGAGCCCACCCGCTGGCGGTGATGCAGGGCAGTCTGGAGCGACTGCTGATGCTGACATCTGGTCCGGACTGAAGGACCTGACAACGATTACGGACATGTCGTCTACTGTCACTGCATATGATTCTCTCAACATTGAAAGAATGGTGGAGGATTATATGAGTGACCGCATCCAAGTAGGCACGTCACACAGTCCGTACTTATACTGGCAGGAAAAAGAGGCAATTTGGAGGCCCTTGCACAAACTGGCTTTATTCTACCTAAGTTGCCCTCCCACAAGTGTGTACTCCGAAAGAGTGTTTAGTGCCGCCGCTCACCTTGTCAGCAATCGGCGTACGAGGTTACATCCAGAAAATGTGGAGAAGATGATGTTCATTAAAATGAATTATAATCAATTCCTCCGCGGAGACATTGACCAGCAGCAATTGCCTCCACAAAGTACACAGGGAGCTGAGATGGTGGATTCCAGTGGGGACGAATTGATAATCTGTGAGGAGGGGGATGTACACGGTGATATATCGGAGGATGATGATGAGGTGGACATCTTGCCTCTGTAGAGCCAGTTTGTGCAAGGAGAGATTAATTGCTTCTTTTTTGGGGGGGGGTCCAAACCAACCCGTCATATCAGTCACAGTCGTGTGGCAGACCCTGTCACTGAAATGATGGGTTGGTTAAAGTGTGCATGTCCTGTTTATACAACATAAGGGTGGGTGGGAGGGCCCAAGGACAATTCCATCTTGCACCTCTTTTTTCTTTTATTTTTCTTTGCGTCATGTGCTGTTTGGGGAGGGTTTTTTGGAAGGGCCATCCTGCGTGACACTGCAGTGCCACTCCTAGATGGGCCCGGTGTTTGTGTCGGCCACTAGGGTCGCTTATCTTACTCACACAGTCAGCTACCTCATTGCGCCTCTTTTTTTCTTTGCGTCATGTGCTGTTTGGGGAGGGTTTTCTGGAAGGGCCATCCTGCGTGACACTGCAGTGCCACTCCTAGATGGGCCCGGTGTTTGTGTCGGCCACTAGGGTCGCTTATCTTACTCACACAGTCAGCTACCTCATTGCGCCTCTTTTTTTCTTTGCGTCATGTGCTGTTTGGGGAGGGTTTTCTGGAAGGGCCATCCTGCGTGACACTGCAGTGCCACTCCTAGATGGGCCCGGTGTTTGTGTCGGCCACTAGGGTCGCTTATCTTACTCACACAGCGACCTCGGTGCAAATTTTAGGACTAAAAATAATATTGTGAGGTGTGAGGTATTCAGAATAGACTGAAAATGAGTGTAAATTATGGTTTTTGAGGTTAATAATACTTTGGGACCAAAATGACCCCCAAATTCTATGATTTAAGCTGTTTTTTAGGGTTTTTTGAAAAAAAACCCGAATCCAAAACACACCCGAATCCGACAAAAAAAATTCGGTGAGGTTTTGCCAAAACGCGGTCGAACCCAAAACACGGCCGCGGAACCGAACCCAAAACCAAAACACAAAACCCGAAAAATTTCCGGCGCTCATGTCATGACATTGAACCTGGGGATTATGTAATGATACGGAATTTTCTACGCTCAGGTTGCCTTATTGACAGATGGGAAGGACCATACCAGGTCTTATTGACTAGCACTACAGCATTGAAGGTTGCTGAGAGAGAGACTTGGGTTCATTCATCCCACTGTAAGAAGGTTGCTGATCCAGAGAGGTCCCGTGATAAGGAACAGACGGTAGAGGTTGTATCACTGGAGTGTCTGTTCCAGGAGGATTGAGGCGGCACCTGAGCATTGAAAATCACAAGACCAAAAGCAGTTGTCGATCCCCTGTTCCCTTTTATTGTTTTTCTCCAACTTCCCATCCCCTCTCCCTCAAATTATTTTTTCCCCCTTCTCATTCTTCTCCGTTTCCTCCTACAAGATGGACTTGCCCCAAGAGACTGTGATCCGGATTTTCCTGTTGACCATGATGTTGACCAGAGCAGTCTGTTCCGGCGAGAGTACCATGGAGGTCGAGAGAGGTTCTGGAATGGGTTCTGATGATAAAGATGGAGGCGTAGTTTTCCAAGAACAACTTAACCAACAAGTAAAGGCGAGTATCAGAAAACGATCCGATAGCATTGACCATAGAAGGAATTGTGAAGGATTGTTAGCTGAAGAAAACTGTATCTGTCGGCTCTGTAACAATGTCATTGAGGATGGGTGCATAAAGAAATGCCAATCCAGTTTTAATATCCATATGGACCGGCATCCATTGAGTGACTATCACTCCTTAGTGGGTAGTGTGTTAAATAAAACAGATTGTTGGGTATGCTCTCAAGTACCTCAAGGTCATAGCAAATCAGGGCTAGTACCATTTCCTTTAACGTTAGGGGAGGTACTTGAGTTAAGTGGTGGGAGACCGGTGGACAGGAGGTTTAATATCTCCAGCCCTCCTAGTTTGAAGCTCCACCAATACCATGTGGATAGGTCCCTATTATGTTTTAACATCTCCAATCCCCGAAAGCCGGGAAATTGGGAAGTGTCATGGAGTAACCAAACCATGACCTTTTCGCATAGAGCAGATAGGATGCCTACAGATACAGAGCTTATACGCCACATAGCCAGTAGAGGAAAATCTTTCCGATATAGGTATACCTTAGGAAATAGGATTCCGAGAGTTGGAGAGGTATCACCAGGATACTGTGCACATATCGTACAACCTGATACGTGTACTAAGCAGATGGAAGAATTAGGGTTAGGAGATTTCACATGGAAGGTGTGTAATATGGTTATGTCCTACTCCGTCCCATATGTTCTCCCCGATGATGCATATTTCATATGCGGGAGAAAGGCGTATAAGTGGCTTGCCCCAAACTCTGAAGGATTGTGTTATATTGGAAAAGTACTGCCTGAAGTAATGACTGTATCACATGACAAAATGAAAGACATACACCGTGTTGCCCAAACTCCTTATACTCACACCCATTACGAGCACGTAGTTAAACGCCACCTGATAGAAAGAACAGAGCATCCGGCCTCTGACATGATCCATGAATCCACCGGGATTCAGTTTCTAATCGCGTTAGACATCACTCGCACCGCCAGAGGAGTGTTGAATTATAAATACATATCTGCACTTGCAAATTTGTTAGATAATATCACTGAAATGTATGATGACACGTTTAGGTATACTGGAAGAGAACTTCAAGCTTATAAAACAGAACTGGTACAGCATAGAATGGTTCTTAATTACCTCACAGCAGTGACAGGCGGATATTGTGTCACACTGGCAACACAATACGGCGTGAAATGTTGCACATATATTACGAATAGCACCGAGGATCCGGTCGAGGTCATAGACCAAAAGATGGACGATATTCTCCAACTGAAGTGGGAATTTCGCAGGAGACACAATCTCACTCTTGCTGCTGTAGGTAATGAGCTGACTGGTTGGGTGTCATGGTTGAACCCGCGAAATTGGTTCTCTGGTTTAGGAGACTGGGCTCAAGGAGTCATAATGGATGTTGGGAAGTTTCTCCTATGTATCTTAGGTGTTATCATAACGATTGGCTTGATATTTAGATGCGGTCAGGCTTTAACGAAGTGTAAACGAAGTACCAGGGTGATGAGTTTAAGGAGTGAGGAAACTGTAATTCCAATGGATTTGATTTATGACCCAAATGTAGAAACAATGATGTGATGAAAATGCGATTTCTACGGTCCGTTTCTTTCACCTGTTCTTCCGTTTCCTCCAAGGTAAAAAGACCCACTTGGACGAGGAATTTGATGAGCCGATATACAGACAACAGATGGATTAAAGAAGAAGCTTTGACAACCTGATACACAGATTTTTGATGAACTTTGCCATAGATCCCCAGTTTCCCTAGAAATTTTAAAATTACGCTAGCCCAACACTTTTGTAAATCTATGGACATTGACAAAGCTTTTGCTCGCACCTTATGGGCAAAAGCACAAAGAAGACTGCATTCAACAGACACCGAACAAGACTTCAACCGACAAATGTTCATTTACCTGACATAGAATACCACTGCATTTACCGTAATTATGTCTTTTCTTCATCTCTACAACCTTCAGGTAATTACACACATAGTATAGGGAATACAGGCACAGATATCAGCAATCACATATTCCCCCATTCATGTATCATCAACTAAAATGTGCTCCCCCATTTTGTTACAACCAAAAGCCGAAAAGAGCTCGGTAAAGTTTGACAGCCCATCCACAGACCCGTACCACGGGATAAGAAGGAATTCAAATGTATACTTCGCAATGCCTCGAAGCTTGATGTACAACACGTACGGCACGATGATACATGACCCCCCCAAACATGGATTCATACACACATGCTTCTACTATCTCACTAGGTCATACCCTCTTCACACCTTCTCCACTCTCCTCCCTTACCCAACCATGGAAATGTATTAACCCCTGACATATATGTCAAAGTCAGAAAAATATCTCTATGCACACTACCATATTTGCACCTCACACAGGTCCGTGCTGCGCATGCGTACGCTCTCTCGTACGTGCGCATACTCACAGTCGCGGGCACCCGCAGGCGCACGGTATGCGTATTTACGGTAGAGTTTATGTGATCGTAGCGTGCGACTCAATCGTTACATATTTCCACTATATAATGTATTTTGTAGATCATGGTCCCTTTGATAGATTCTGAAAGTTTGGTTAATATAGAATGTTCATGAACAGAGAAATCCCTCTTTGTTTGATACGAAGGGTCAGACAGGAGTAATACAGTGGTGTTTAGTACCCATCGGAAGAGTATTTAATTAGCAATATTCCGGTGTCGGTTTGAAGCGGATTAATCGCTCGTGCGAATAGTTATGGACATAAGAAGTTTATGAACATTTACTGTATTTGCACTTACTTATCCATGCGGCGGGAAACCCAGTTTCCCTCCCACCTGAGCTGTTGGAAATAGTCACGGCCCACCTGTATGAATCAACCTATGACCTTTTGTTATAATGCGAGGAGGAATTCCTGTGTCCAATGAACAATGAGATTGTAGGGACCATTGAATTGTATTGTGTGTGGGGCATAAATAGACAAGCCGATCACATCCAGCTCTCACTCTTCAACGGTTATCATTGCTGAAAATCGGGAGCTGGATGTCCAGAGGCGCATGCGATCGTTTCCCCTTGTGCGTAAGTGTTTCTCCGCAACCATATTGTTGTTACTGTTATTGTGGGCCATTTCTCTCTCTCTCTCTTCTCCTCTTTCTCTCTTATTTTCCCTTAAAACGTAATTGTATTGTATTGTATTTCCTGTGTAGTTATCTGGTTAGGTAGTCTATGTTATATTGTAGTGTATGACTTGTATTGTGTTAATTCTTTTGCAAGTATATCAGTCATAATATATATTTATTAGGTGTTGGACCCTAAGCCCAGGTATCTGTGTATTTCTTATAGTGTTTAGTATTCTCAGAGCGTCGGTGACGCTCGAACAGCATTTGAGTTAATAAGGTTACACTAGGTTGCATCTACACCCTATTTCTACACTAAGGTTTTACTGCATAATATACTGTTTATGGTTTAGATATAAAGTTTCAACATTGTGAGCGTCAGCGCCGCTGGTGATCTCCTCGTGGTCCCGAGCGTCCGCTACGCTATAGCGAATCATTACGTTAGACGGCAGCCAATAGCGTGCCTGCCTGTGATCTCTTGGCCGTGAGCGAACGTGACGCTTGAGCGTCTCGACTACGGCTAAGCGATTGCTACGCAACGAGCGTACCCTTACGGTACTCCATACGTGAATAGCGTACAGTGTTCTTAGACCTCACAAAGGGTTTTATATAAGATAAATATCTAGCTTTATCAGGTTCTATTACCCACTCATACTTTATGTGGTTCTATTACCCACTATTGCTCAGCACATTGATGAAAACCAGAATAGATTGTTGGCTACCATTTCTTTCTCAGCCAAGTCGTCAGATATACTGATAACAGTAGATGGACAGTTATATAGCTTACATAAAATTCCCATGATTCTTCCAAACCTTTTTCGCAGGCTTGAAATTGCTGCATAAATGCTATATGACACCAGTAGGTTATTGGACAGGGCGTCCTGATATTTTTTTTCACTACCAGCATGGCTTCCCAGAAAAGAAATGTGCTGCAGTGCAGAGCTATTCATTTAGTTGGTATTTTTCCAAAATCAAATAGTAAGTAGTGAAAACAAAGCTTGTACTAAATTCAACTGAGCAAGTTTTATTTTGTGTCCCTGTGTTTTTGTGGGATATTCTGACCAGTAGGCATGATATGACATCCATGACCAATGATGATTATAGGTAAATATTTTACACATTCTAGAATTTGATTACTAATGTTACTCAAAGGTTGCAAATTTGAACTAAATCCTAACATCCAATCACAGTTTTGCAGCCAAGTGGACGGTGCGGGAGATATGGCTTCTCGCTTGCATCATTGTGGCCCTGCCCCGTGCTTTACAATGCCACGATTATCCATGCATAGTAGAGTGGGACCACAACAACACAACCCCCTCCTCTAGGGATCAGGTTCCAGATTGTGCACTTGAATTATACATTATGCATATGTTACATTGAGTTCAATATGTTTGACCGCTGGACAGGTTGCCAGTGGTCACAATACCGATGCCGGCATATCAATGTTTCAAATCCTGACAGGTGCGAGGTAAGTATGTCACCCCTCTCCCTTATCCCCTAACCTTCCCGTCCCTAAGCCTAACCCTAACCTCCCCCCTTAGTGCTTAACCTTAATCTCCCCACTGTGGTGCCTAACCCAAATCCCCCTCCACACGCATATTAACCCTAACCTCCATCCTCCCACACAGCCTAACCCTAACCCCCCTGCCTGGCGCCTAAACTTAACCCCCCTCCCCCCAGCCCTAACCCGATTGCTATACTTACAGTCAGGATGATGGCTGTCAGGATTCCGGCATCATTCTCCTGACCCTGTCGGGATTCCGGCGTCGACATTCTGATGGATGTCGGTATTGCAGCGTCGGTATTCTTACTGCCGTACCCCAACAGCCAGCAATTTAACCACATCCTGTTACATTATACTGCAAAGTTCTATGGTTTATTTTATATATATATATATATATATATATAAAAGGGGCCCAGACCATGCACTAATGGTTAGCCAAGCCTCTAAGCATGGGGGAGGGGACATAGGCACATGTGAGTAAAGGGGGAAGAGGCACAGATGGGTAAAAGGGGCACAGGTAGAGATGGTAAGGGGCAGAGGCACAAATGCGAAGGGGGCGTGACACCGGGAATACAGCTCAGGCATATATGGGGAGGGGGCTGAAGCACAAATTTATCAGACAATGGGGCAGATGTATTAAGCCTGGAGAAGTGATAAAGCAGTGATAAGTGCAAGGCGATAACGCACCAGCCAATGAGCTCCTAACTATCAATTTACATATTGGAGCTGATTGGCTTGTGCATTATCACCTTGCACTTATCACTGGTTTATCACTTCTCCAGGCTTAATACATTTGCCCCATTTTGAAAGACTGCAGGGTAAAAGGGAACAATGAAAGAGACTGCCAGGGAAAGGGGGCATTGAGAGAGACTGCAGGGTGAAAGGGGATAGTGGAAAAGACTGCAGGGCAAAAGTGAGAAAGTAGGCAAGGAGAGACTGCTGGGATTGGGAGTACTTCTGTGGTGTGCAACACAGCTAGCTGCTACAGGGTCAGGCCCATGGGCAGATTTATCAAAGCTTAGAGACAGATAAAGTACCTGTAAAGTGACAATGAGGAGCTGATTGGTTGGTACTTTATCTCTTTTTACTTTAGGTCTGTCAAAGAGTTGGTAAATCGGACCTCCCCCCAGCCATCTTCTGTGTGGTGCCAAAACAAGCAGAGACCAGGGAGGAAGGAGGAGAAGAGAGGAGAGTTGGGGGTGGGGCTACTGCAGAGTCGAGAAAGGAAATCTGATCTTGTGTTTGGCTTGACGGGAAAACCTGCATGTGAAAAGGGGTTTCCCAGGCAGGTTCCTACTGTACATCATAATCTGGCCCTGTGGCAGGCTCCAATGTTTCCAGCTTGTTTGTTGTCACGGTCATTAGAGCTACTAGGCCCCCTCCATCTACCCGGACTTCATATAGGCGTACCACCTGTACCTCCCTGTTGGTGGCCCCATCTGTATCTGCCGACCCCTTCTAATTTTAATTGCTGGACACAGCACTGTGCTGCAGCCTTAAGGTGGGTACACACTGATAGATATATCTGCTGATTAGTTGATCGGCAGATATATCTGCCGATCAATTGATCGGCAGATATATCTATGGACGGATCGGGCAGTGTATTCAGCATACACACTGCCCGATCCGTCGGGGACTGACGTCATGAACTGGGCGGACGTGTACACACGCCCGACCAGTTCAGCTGTCAATCACCACTGGATGCCGCAACATGTGTACGGGCAGTCGGCCGACCACCCGTACTCACACAGCGACGCACCAATATATCGGTAGATATATTGGCCGTAGGCTGTGCTGCGGGGCCGACGCGATATGTCTGTGAATGACGGAGTTCACAGACATATCGGCCATACACACTGGCTGATGGACCCGCGATATATATACAGTATGCCTTTAGGAGACAAACTTGTAGGTGCTGAAGGGCTGGTGCAGTGATACACAGTGAGAATGATGATGATCAGCAGCACTGTCTAGAAGCTTCTGACTGGCTGATTGCATATTGACTACTCCAAAAATTAGTACTAAATTAATTACTGTCATGGCTATATTGCATGCAATTGTGGCTATATATTTACATTGCTTAATTGATTTTTTTTTCTACTGTAGAGAACAAAATTACTGTTGGATTTTTAAAGGTTAAAACATCAATTTAATATAATTGAATGTAATTTTATTTATATCTATTTCTATTTTGAACATGTTTGTATTTAATTACAATTTAGCTGGAAAATTCTTAATTTTTGATGGCACTGTTCAAAAAGTATTCTCTCTTCTGTATATAACACTTCGTGACATTATTACATTTATAATAATGAGACTATGGGGCATCTTTATAAATATTATTTTTACTAAACTAATGTGAAAACATTTGTTTCACACCCATTGCACATTATTTTAATATAAAAGGGCAAATAATGCTGTCCCCAACTTAGCGGGTAATACAGAGTTGATCGCAGCAGCAAATTTGTTAGCAGTTGGGCAAAACCATGGCCCTCATTCCGAGTTGTTCGCTCGCAAGCTGCTTTTAGCAGATTTACTCTCGCTAAGCCGCCGCCTACTGGGAGTGAATCTTAGCATCTTAAAATTGCGAACGACGTATTCGCAATATTGCGATTACACCTCTCTTAGCAGTTTCTGAGTAGCTCCAGACTTACTCGGCATCTGCGATCAGTTCAGTGCTTGTCGTTCCTGATTTGACGTCACAAACACACCCAGCGTTCACCCAGACACTCCTCCGTTTCTCCAGCCACTCCCGCGTTTTTCCCAGAAACGGTAGCGTTTTTCCGCACACACCCATAAAACGGCCAGATTCCGCCCAGTAACACCCACTTCCTGTCAATCACACTACGATCACCAGAACGAAGAAAATACCGTGAGTAAAATTCCTAACTGCATAGCAAATTTACTTGGCGCAGTCGCACTGCGGACATTGCGCATGCGCACTAAGCGGAAAATCGCTGCAATGCGAAAAAATTTACTGAGCGAACAACTCGGAATGACCACCCATGTGCACTGCGGGGGGGGCGCAGATATAACATGTGCAGAGAGAGTTAGACTTGGGTGTGGTGTGTTCCAACTGAAATCTAAATTGCAGTGTAAAAATAAAGCAGTCAGTATTTACCCTACACAGAAACAAAATAACCCATCCAAATCTAAAGGGCCCTACACATTTAAAGATCCGCTGCCGAGCTGCCCGGCGGCGGGGGGGGGGGGGCAGTGACGGGGAGAATGAAGTTAATTCACTCCCCCAGTCACCCGGCTCCATAGAAGAGCAGGCAAATATGGACGAGATCGTCCATATTGGCCTGCATGCACAGCCGACGGGGCACCAGCGATGAACGAGCGCGGGGCCACAAATCGTTCATCGCTGCTGCCTCCACACTCAAAAGATATGAACGTTATCTCGTTCACTAATGAACGAGATTGTTCATATCTTTGAGTGATATCGCCGAGTGAGTAGGGCCTATAACTCTCTCTGCACATGTTATATCTGGCACACCTGCAGTGCACATGGGCCCTCATTCCGAGTTGTTCACAGCAGTTCATCACATCGCAAACGGCAAAAAATCTCAAACTGCGCATGCGCGAAAGCGGAAATACGCATGCGCAAAGGGAGCGATACGACGCTCGTGCAAAATTACTAACCGAACAGCTGCTCGTAATACATAACCGAAAACAGGGAGTGACGGAGGCGTGGCAGAGGCACGGCTTCGCAATCCAACGAAATGGGCGTGAAAGTGGGCGGCTAGTGTGGGAGTATGCAACCAGCAGTAGGCGTGTTTTTTGCAAAAATGCGTATCTTATGGTAAAAGTACATAACAAATGTTCGCTATCTTGACGCAGCCGCAGAGTAAGTCTGCAGCTACTCAGCACTTGCGAAGTACTGTTACAAGTGTGTGTCTGCTCTAATTAGCAATTAATTAGCAACTGAATTCACCTGTTGAGCAATTACTCGCCAAACACTGCTCTTACAAAATACTACAAACAGCAATTATATGGCCACTTAACATTTGTATTGTTACCACGTATAAATCTGACACACTCACAAATAATGCACTGTATTTTTGGGACAAATATAAATACTTTGATGTTAAATGCATGTTTTAATTATTTGTTTGATACTATCAAATGTGACTAAACCAACTTATAAACTACATCAGCTAAATCTTCTCGACATAGACATATTCCTTTGTACATACCAAATAACATGAGCAACATAATGCAGCCTACATTTAATGTGACTTAGGGGTACATTTACTAAGCAGTGATAAGAGCAGAGAAGTGAGCCAGTGGAGATATTTCCCCATCAACCAATCAGCAGCTCTGTATCATTTCATAGTATGCAAATTATAGATGTTACTTCAGTGCTGATTGGTTGCCACGGGCAACTTCTCCACTGGCTCACTTCTCTGCTCTTATCACTGCTTAGTAAATGTAGCCCTAAATACATTATTTTTTGTTTTTTTTGTGGGAATATGTGTCCATATCTAATACTATGGCATGTTGCCCCTAGTAACCCAAGTTACTAATTATTTTTGGTGTTTTATATGGCCAATTAAGTGTTGTGCGAGGCATACAGATTTTAAATTAGAATATGCAATGTTTGTCTCAATATTCTGATTGTTTCCTTGTTCCACAAATGTCAATATGCCATGTTCAAGTTTACAGGGCACAGTTTTCCTGAGTGCATAACCTTTAATAAAACACACAAACAATTGTAATGTAATTTTTTTTTTTACTTCAAAAAATATACAAAATCACCAACACAACATGGCTACAAATGAGCATCACATACAGAGATGGACATAGCAGCAAGCAGATGGCAGTGGCAAAATGCACATAACAGAACCCAGTACTATGGTAACCCCATCTTCTGACAAAATATGATGTTTTAAATTAACTAAGTGAACCCCCAGCCAGACTAAACTTTTAGGGGAACTGAGGTAGATTCCGGAACCAACACACAAACACAAACATACACAGCACGCTAGGAAGAGGAAGATGGCTCAGGTGTAGGCCAAAATAACTCACAGGCTACAATTTAAAGAAAACCTTTCACTTTGAGGGAGTTGTACATTCTGGCCACACAAGCCAAAAATAAAAAATACATCGAGGCAACATGTAAAACATGGGTGCTGCCCATCTGGAGAGACATCACTTTCTCTTTTTTTTTCCCGCCTGATGTAGTTCTTCATGGCTCGGTCTGCAGAGCGACCTTTGAGGGCCCTGCCCAGTGGGATGTTCTTCCTGGGCAGGGGGAGGGGAGGGAGCCGATGTGGCTGGCTCTCTGCCACTGTGGGCAAGGGAGACAGCGATGTCCTGGAGCCCTTGCCGAATCGAATTAGCAAGTTGTTGGAAGGAGGAGGCGAGTTGATCTTGGCCCTGCCTGATCTCTGCCAGACCTTGGCAGAGTTGAGCTACACCTTGCTCCACACTGTTTCTGTGCTCAGTGAGCCGGACAGGTATCTGGCTTACCTCCAGCATCCTGTCCTGAAAAGCATTCAGGCTCTCACCATACCTGGCTATTTCAGACAGGATGTCCGGGATAGCAGAGGGTTGGGTGGGGGGGCCAGTTGGTATCTGGACAGATGGAATGTGTGGTCCCACACTGGCACAGACACTAGGTCCCCCCACCTCAGCCTCAGCCACATAACCCTCCTGTGACTCTACCTGCTCACCTACCTGTGCTGTGTTATGTTCAAAGCAAATAGAAGAATGAGTGGAAAAAGAGTAGAAAAAAACAATATGAGACTTTTGGAACCAAAAAATATTTCTTTAGGAATATGTGTGTAAACTTACCTGGCAAGTCATGTGCATGGAGTATTTCAGGCAGGTCCATGTCCATATGAGACACCCCAACCCCCTCCTCGTAGCTCACACAGTCCATCGCCATCTCCTCAAGATCTGTGTACTCCACAGTGGCAGGTGGACCTCCCCCTGTTGCCCTCGAGGCATTCCACTCCGCAGACCTCTTGCCCTTCAGGCGGGATTTGAAGTCGGCCCAACTATATATGTGTTAAAAAATAGGGGCAAGGGACATAAAAGTTATGAATACCTGCTTTAATTGATAGTACACATGTTATGTATTTAGTTGCTATAGGCAACATCACACCTAGCTAAGTTTTTAAGAATACTTGGCTCAGAAAATGGTTTGTCAATATACACTTACCGTCTTCGAACTTCCTGCGAGGTGCGGACTATTGAGCCGACATCATTAACAGAATCAGTGATGTCCCTCCAAATTCAATCTTTGGATGCAGCACCCATGTTTTTGGTTCCTCTATGTATTTTTTCCATGGCCTGTGTGACCAAAACACGTAACTCCCTCTTAGTGAAGGCGGGCTGTCTTTTCTTTTTTTTGGATGTAGCCTGTGAGCTATCATCCTGTCCTTCCTCACCATCTTCCTCTTCACTAGCTGCTTGTGTAGTTTGTGTTTGAGCTGCTAGTCTGGAATCACCCTCAGTTTCCCCACTATCTATGTCTGGCAGGGGATTCACTCCTAACTCCTGGGTCTCAGAAGATGGAGTTTGTATAGTACTGGGTCCTGCTATTTCTAACTCAGCATTGGCAGAGTCAAGCATCTGCCTCCGCAGAGCTAGGCGTCGATGTGTTAAAGCAGCCATCTGCTGCTGCACCTCGTCCATCTCTGCTGCCATCTGCTCACGAGTAGTTATGTTGCTGGTGGCATGTGTGTATGCACGAGTGTCTAGCTATTTATAGCTGCATGTGTTTTCCGGTGCGGAAATCCGCGCAGGTGTAAATTATGCAAATTGGTCCAGTAATTGTTGTACTGGCTATATAAACGCCCTGCATTCAGCCTGTGTGTGTGTGGGTGTATGCAGAAAATTACTGAAGCAAGGTGGACATTTCTGAGTTTAGCGAGTATTTTATATTGTTTCAGTACAGATTTTATCTGTAATGTTCTCCTTATCATGTTTGTTTTGTAAGATTGTTGTATACAGTGGTTTTTTTTTTTTTTTAATTTGCTTTTGTAGTTTTGAATTTGGGGTAATTGTGTTATTAAACAACAATAACTTTTTCTTTTTCTTTTTTAATTTTCTGTTTGGCTTGTGCATCTGTTTACCATAAAAATGACACACCATCTGATCCTAAAAATCCAAAAATTTGTGACTTTGTGTAGCTGTTTGTTCCAGCAAAATGTGGTGAGTAAACAGATTGTTACACTTAGTTGTGTTTTTTCTGAGCCCAAAAATAGGGTGAAAAAAGTGTGTGTGTGTGTGTGTGTGTGTGTGTGTGTGTGTGTGTGTGTGTGTGTGTGTGTGTGTGTGTGTCCGCGGGTGCGAATCTCCGCCCATGCGAACTGTACAAACTGTCCTGCACATTAATGTACACATATCAATAAAGTTTATTACAGATGACACCATACAATTACAACCAATCACATGCCACCACATACTATAAATATAAGCCCATATATGGAAAACGCCATTGGCACCATGCGCGCAGCAGCTTTTACCCGCCGTGAGCTGCATGTGTTGGTCGCTGTGATGGACCGCCGCGTAGGCCGCACAGGGCCCTTTGTCCCCAATAGGATAAAGCGCGAGGCCTATGCGGAGGTCCGCCGCATACTCCGCATCGGCACCCGGACCAGACGCACTATTATCCAGCTAGAAAGGCACTGGAGCGACCTCCGCCGTCGCACACCGGACCTGTTGGCGCAAATCCGCCAACAAATCCGCAATACACGTAGGCGAAGTAAGTTTCATATTACATTAAATTCCACTAAGATTATTAGCAGAAACTTTGAATGCAAAACTTGCATATTTTCACTAAGTTATATAGTCTGAAAAATAGCACACTGACAATGTAGTATTGTAGAACAAACATGACACAGTGTGTGTGGTTATGGCAAGCAGTACTGACTGTGTAGCAAAGTGCTTCTGAAAAAGTGCATGTTGTTGTACTGAGTTGCTACACAGGCTGTCAACTGAACCCAATAACTTGCTCTGTGTGGTAAATTTACTACGGTGGGAGCTTTTTAGAACTGGTGATGTTGCCTATAGCAACCAATCAGATTCAATCTATTCTCTTCTAGAAGCAGCTTAATAAATGTTACGTATAATCAGATTGGTTGCTATGGCCAACATCACCAGTTCCTAAAAAAAAAAAACTTAGTAATTTTTCCCCTGTGTCTTTAACATGGGACAGAACAGTGTAATTGAAAAATGCTGTTGTTATATTTTTTAAAGCCACAACCTAAATATTACATATGTCATTCTAGGGCAAGCACAACGGCAAGCTGCTGCTGAAAGCTCGGACCAATCCCCTTCTCAGCCCCCTCCCCTTCTGTGGCCCAATCCCCCTCTCCTTCCCAAACCCCTTCTCAGCCCCCCTCCCCTTCTGTGACCCAATCCCCCTCTCCTTCCCAAACCCCTTCTCAGCCCCCTCCCCTTCTGTGACCCAATCCCCCTCTCCTTCCCAATCCCCTTCTCTGCCCCCCTCCCCTTCTGTGGCCCAATCCCCCTCTCCTTCCAAATCCCCTTCTCTGCCCCGCTTCCCTTCTGTGGCCCAATCCCCCTCTCCTTCCCAATCCCCTTCTCTGCCCCCCCTCCCCCTCTCCCTCTCTTTACCAATACCCCTCTCTGTCCCCCTCCCCCTCTGTAGGCCAAACCACCACTCCGCCCACCTCCCCCTCTCTTTCCCATTCCCCCTCTCTGGCCCCCTCACCCTCTGTGGACCAACCCACCTCTCAGCACATCTCCCCCTCTGTGGCCCAAACACCCTCTCCGCCCCCCTACCCCTCTCAATCAGACCCACCCTCTGTAACCAGCTCCCCATTCCATCCTCCTTCCCCAATCCCTCCTCCTTCCCCAATCCCTCCTCCTTCCCCCATACAGCCTCCTTCCCCCATCCAGCCTCCTTCCCCCATCCAGTGAATGGGCAGCAGAAGCCCCGGAAAATCTAGAGGGTGCTGCGCATGTGGCAGATGAGAGTAAGTTTTTACACATTTAAAATGTATTTGTTACCTACTTAAACTTCGAATTCCAATACATGCAGTGTTGTACTGTGGCCAATCTTGACCCAAGGAAAAATGTTTGTGTTCTTCATCATGGTATCGATGTTGCATTTACATTTGTGTGAGTATCATTAGATGTACAGTCTATGTGTGCAATGTTGAGGATGCCCACTCTAGGTCGACACTCATTAGCTCGACAGGGTTGCCTGGACAACAGGGTTTGTATGTGCAACATTATCTGCTAAACAGTTAGACGTGAGTGGAGTTTAGTATGTTGTTTGACTTTTACACTTGTGCCTGGGTATTCCAATATTAGCACATTGAATTTGCATGCTTCACTTTGTTAGCCAGGCTAAGGACACAGTGATTTGTGTTGTGAAAGTTACACTCAAAAAAATTTAACATTTAATTTAAAAACCTGTTTGACCTTATGTAGTAAGTAAGGTAGGCTTTCAGGGAGTGTGGGCATGCTAGGATATGTTGTCCTTCTGAAGATGTTGATATGCAGTTTGATGATGCAGGGCCAACCCCAAAAAAGATAAGTCTGCTTCACTCCAGATGTGAATAAATCCCAACATGGTGTTACATTTACTAAGATGGTAGTTCTCTTTAAGATGGGATGTTGCCCATAGCAACCAATAAGATTATACTTGTAATTTTTGTTGGCTCCTTCTACAAGATAATATGTTGCATTTGATTGGTTGATATGGTCAACGTCCCATCTTAAATAGAACTCCCATATTAGTAAATGTACCCCATGGTGTGGTACACTTTCTAAAAAATTAATAATTAAAAAAAAAACATTGCTGAGCAGGCTTGTGTGTTGTTCTGCTACTGATTTATCCTTAAAACAGCCATGATGTAGTCACTTTGCCATTAAAGCAGGCCTGTCCAAACTGCGGCCCTCCAGCTGTTGAGAAACTACACATCCCAGTATGCCCTGACACAGCTTTTGCATTCTCTCACCCCAAAACTATGTCAAGGCATGCTGGTATATGTAGTTTCACAATAGCTGGAGGGCCTCAGTTTGGACATGCCTGCATTAAAGTGTGCTTTGTGCCTTGCTTGTATAATTGGTAATGTGAGCAAGTTAGTAATGTTTATGTTGCCTCTTAATTTCAGATGTTGCAGTTGGAGATCCCACTACTTTTGTGGGCATTCTTGCCACCATGCGGCAACACCTGCAGGGATTAATGAGGAATATGGAGCAGCCGCAAAAGTTTAGTTAATTTTTATTTAAAAACTTTATTTTTGTTACGTTATAAAAATTTCAAGCACACAAAAAAAAAATACAAACAATAAAAAATATATATTTCAAGTTAAGCGGGTGTTGTGTTTATTAATGCAATAAAGGAACAGCAGATTGGCTAGCAGAAATGTATTACCTTAAACATTTCACACATCTAACGTAAGATTTAAAAAAAAAAAAAACAGTCAGGAGGTTATTGTATAAAAAAACATGTAAACACCTTCATTCAGAAACTACACCTCTACACAAAAACACACAAAAAACAACAAATTAGAACAGGCACATTTAACACTAAAATCTATATTTTTATTTAAAACAATTAAATGTTGATGGCCAATTATGCCTACAAAGTGTTCTTCAGGTATTTTTTGAAGACTTAATTGGTCATGACCATTATCATTCATTACACTAATTGGATTCGTAATTGAGGAGGGCTTGTGGACTTTAAACTGAAAGGTGTAATTTAACTTAATAGAAAAAAACCCATTGCTGTGCGTTTTTCCGCAAAAGCGTGTGCAATTTTAAGAAGAATGTGTAAATCTACGAAAAGTTAGTATTTTTACGATGAGGTTTGTGTTAATGCGATGGTTTCGCATTACTACGATGTCATTTGGCATACGCCCACTTTGTGTAATACTGCGGACGAATTAGCAAAAACACGTTGGAGGCGGATATTCACTATTTTGCAACATGTTCGCAAGTTTGCGTATACCTTGTGCGAACGAAAAAAATAGCGAACAACTCGGAATGACCACCATGGTTTTGCCCAACTGCTAACAAATTTGCCGCTGCGATCAGCTCTGAATTACCCCCTTAACTAGTACACCCCGTTATATTCATAAGCACTATCCATATTAAACAGATGTGCTGATCCATCCAGCTCTGCTATATATATATATATATATATACCAGCAAGTTTCATGGTTACTTCTGTTTACTTCACTTTGCAAAATCTTTTATGTTTTACAACTAATTCTTGACTATGCAGACACACACACTTTTGAGAGATCCGAAAAATAAATAAAATAGAAGTTCTCTTTCTGGCATATTTAGAAACACTGTTTTGTGGGAAATTAGGGTATCCTTGAAGTATATGAAGGGCTGGCTGCAGCAAATCGGATAGCAGCTGTGACTCCTCTGTTATCATTTGCAAAAACAGCCCCATATGTTTCTTTGGAGGCTGCGGAAATGTGAAAAGCGGCAAGTTCTGGAAAGCACAGCTTGGCTGCTATAGGTAAAGCTGAGGCGTAGTCAGATCATTGTGGGCCCCATAGCAACATTTTCACGGGGCCCTTGCCCCAATACTTATAGAGAGACATCTCTCTGCAGCAGCTGTTAATGTTATGCCCCACAGAAGTGCATAACTTAGTTACCATAGTAGTGTCTTAGGTTATTTTATTAACCATAGTAGTGTTCTAGTTCACGTTATGTCACATTGTAGGGCTGCCAGTACAAATTATGCAACACAGTACCCCCAATTAACATTCTGACATTCAGTGTAGTGCTCCTATGTCATATTATGCTACACTATAGTGCCTCCTCCACTTCATATTACAGTGCCCTAGTTCATATTATGTAACATAATGCACTCCAGTTAATTTTATACCACACTGCAATGAGCCAATCCAGGGGCATACCTGGATATATTGTAGACCCCCAAGGTAAAGGTTTGTAAGGGCTTCTATGTACTACCTAAAGGTGAAAAAATGTATAATATAACACATGTAACTGTGACAGGGAAGGTGGGCCCCTCTCAGCTCTGGGCCCATAGCAGTTGTACTCCCTGTACCTACGGTAGCTACGCCTTTGGCTAAAGCCATGTTTAGATGGCATAAGTCAATGTACCTATGAGCTGCGTATCCACAAAGTTTTAGGGAGAGTTATGCGAAGGATGCCTGTGCATACACAGTACCTTTACCTGGTCAGAACCACAGTGTCCCTGTACGTGTTTTTAAAGACATTGCTTATATAATTAAATTCTTATTGCTGAGATATATGGTGATAACAAAATATAATTATCAGAACAAACTGCAGAAAAAAATATCTGTCTCTTAAATCCTTCTCTGTCAATTATTATTGAACACTGTAGCACACTTCTGCATGTTAGAATTAATACAGCCATCTAGCAGTTTGTCAGTTTTACCACTTTGAAAACATTTGCCTGCTTTGTAACAATAGAATAATGTATCTGCATCTGGACAGTTTAGCAGATGCATTTACAGACTTCTGTCTCTACAAAGACAAAGGGCCTGATTCACACACAAAGCGGCCACATCTGCAATTGTGTTGGGCATATCTTCACTTGAGGCTAAAGGGCCCTACACAATGGGCATTTTTGCCGAGTTGCCCGACGGCCGACTCGGTGGTGGGGGAGGGGGGAGTGAAGTTTCTTCACTCCCCACCATCAACCAGCCCCATAGGCCTGCATGGTAATATTTATGTATTTATTAACAGTTTCTTATACAGAAAATTCCGTTGCGCTAAAAATATGGATGAGATTGTCTATATTGGCATGCATGTATAAGCGACCTGGCACCAACGATGAACGAGCGCAGGGCCGCGCATCGTTCATCATTGGTGCCTACACACTGAACGATATGAACGAGATCATTCATATCTTTCAGTGTAATCGCTTAGTGTGTAGGGCCCATAATAAGTGTTTGTAACTATGTGTGTAACTGCCAAGAATGGGCGAGACATGGGCATGTTTAAAGGATGAGGGGACAGTGTCAGAGGAAATAGAGAGGTTACAAAGGTGAGGAAGGTGGGAGCAAGCTTTGAGAGAGGTTGTGGAGGAGGTGGAAGGGAATGGGTTTCTGGAATGAAGTGCTGGAGGGGTAAGAGTGTGAGATGAAGAAGTTGATTTCATTACCCTTGGTGAGATAGAAGAAGGGTAGGTTGACCAGCACTGGAAAGAGATGAAAGAGCAGGAGACGCATTATGAAAGGAAACTCGTATCCTCACAGATAGCTGTGATTTTGGAGGAAAAAGAAAATAGCAAAGTCAATGGCTGACAGAGAAGAGGGAAGAAGGGTAGGGCAGAGAAGGAATTGTAGGTGGCAGAGAAGTTTTGACGGTTGGAGAATTAAGAGGAGATGTGGGATTTGAAATCTGTGGGGAGAAAGAGCAGCACTGTAAGAGAGGAGCGTGAATTTGTATTGAAGCAAGTCAGAGAATAAACAAGATGGTCTCAAATGCTCTTCCATAGTGTGGGAACAGATTAACATAGTAAAGCTAGTGTGCTATCTATGTTCCCATGTTGTATTATGCATATTTAAGCATATATGATTTTCAAAATGATGTGGGTGTATAACAGAATTGACTGAAAGGCAATTATACTGTATGTTTTGGGTGTAAGATTGTAAGTCCCACGTCTAGGATCTCTGTTATACAGAGCTAATCTACTGCAGAAAAGGAGTAGCATTTCAGGGTCCAAACTTGAAATTATCTTTGAGGGGTTAGCTAATAAGATTAATTATGATAAAATGGACTTTCGCTATTATTTGCTCCAAGATCAAGATTTGATTTTAAGTGTTTCAAGCACTATTCCCTTGAACATGGGCCCTCTCGCTTCACCTGTCTCAATCACTATCTCTCGGCTATTCCTAACTCTGTAGCATAAAAATATACAGCACGTCTGCTATTGTTGTCATTCAACTCTGGAGAAAGACGTCCTGTGATATAATACAAAGCTGGGTTTCCCACCATATATGAAATTGCTTACAGTAGTTAAAATATATAGGATCTATCCCTTACATGTCCCTTAAAAGTGTGGCCGTTAGATATACAGATGTAGCCACGCTGGTTGTGGCTGCAATTAGCCGTGGGTGTGATTAATTTGCAGCAATTGGTACGCAAGCCGGCATGCACATATGTATGTTCTCTCCCACAATCCATAGACATTACATTGCCTAGTTGTGGGTATGAATAGTGGCAGTATGGCACAGCTAGTCGTATATACGTGTGTATGCATCATAGCAACGATGAACGCTGCTACATCTGTAGATAGGATCATCACATACAGATCTAGCCATGTTCATCTTTGACGCGATGCAGCATGCTGCTGTGATGCATGGCGCACCAGGCTGCGACAATTCGCAGCCAGCGATCGCTCCATTTTAATTCCTATTGATATGCACGTGCATCTGTACGCACGTGTCCTAGTCATGGGCACACCAGTTGTCCCAGCTATGCCGTGATGCGTACCCATCGCACAAAGCTGAGCGTGGCTATATCTGTCATTTATATCTGTAATTTGCAAAGAACTTGGCTTCAAGTTAAAGTCACTATATCTGTTATAAATAGTTACTAAGTGGTCATTAGAATGTTGGGTTCACTATAACCATGTAAAACGGAGGGAGGGCTTATTCTAAACATGAAAAAAGTGAAAAGTTTTCCCCCAGCATACTAAAAAGTATCAGCAATATGATTTGAACACTACATGATAATAGAGATTCAGAGATCTTAGTTGCAGAGGCGGATTGGCCATAGGGTTTACAGGGAAGATTCCCGGTGGGCCGACGCACCCGTGGGGCCTGTTTAGTTTGAGGACATGTGGTCCTTTTTATAGACATACTGAATAAGATGCAAAATAATTTGCATATATGAAAATTACTTTGCCACTTAGCCTGTGATTGCAGATGATCTGCCTGCTTGGCTGACATATAAGATAGAGGCCCTCATTCCGAGTTGATTGCTAGCTGCTTTTGTTCGCAGCGCGGCGAATAGGTAAAAAAGCGGCATTTCTGCACATGCGTATGGGGCGCAGTGCGCACGCGCGGCGTACTTTCACAAAATCCGATGCAGTTTCACACAAGGTCTAGCGACGCTTTTTAGTCGCACTGCTGGCCGCAGAGTGATTGACAGGAATGGGGGTGTTTTTGGGTGGTAACTGACCGTTTTCGGGGAGTGTGTGTAAAAACGCAGGCGTGACGGATAAAAACGCAGGAGTGGCTGGGAAAACATAGGCATGGCTGGCCGAACGCAGGGTGTGTTTGTATCGTCAAAACAGGAACCAAACAGTCTGAAGTGATCGCTAGCTAGGAGTAAGTCTCGAGCTACTCAGAAACTGCACAATCTTTTTTTGTAGCAGCGCTGCGAACCTTTCGTTCGCACTTCTGCTAAGCTAAGATACACTCCGAGAGGGTAGCGGCTTAGCGTTTGCACTGCTGCTAAAAGCAGCTAGCGAGCGATCAACTCGGAATGGGGGCCTGAGTGAATAGTGATTGGGATACAGTTGGTGTAATAAGCAAGAAAATATATCTTTCTAAAGAATTATATAGTTTCCTAAATTCTGAAGGTGTATCATATAATGTGCTCATAATATGTAATTTTATTTCTTTTTACCTTCCCCCTTGATGCTGGACATGCCCACTATCTGGAAAGTCTTGGGGCCAGGGTGCTGCTGCCATGGCCCATGGCTAGACCTTACACCTCTGATGCTGCCCATGTGGGGCCACCAGGGGCGGATTGGGAACAAAAAGCGGCCCTGGAAAAATTTGTAATAGTGGCCCCACATGGGCAGCACCAGAGGTCATGCCCCCCCCACCCCCACCCAAAGTCACGCACCCTTTCAGGTGCACAAGGGTTCTGATCTAAGGGAACCAAAAGTTGGGAGGTATGCATTGCCAGTACTGCAACAGAAGAACTGTTTTTTTAACTAAACTCTTTTGCTATACTTGACTACCACTTAATGGAATATGGCAGGGCCGTCTATTCGTATGGGCTTAATGGCCATTTGTCCAAGGGCCCCAGGAGTATAAGGGCCCTAGGCTGATAGCTAAGGGTCCCCTTTTTCCAGGGGTACCAGATTTCTGAAAATTGGCCCTGGGGAACCGGAGATATCCGACTTCAAAGCAGTGGTCCCCATCCAAGCCTGTTAATTGCTCTTCCCCACCAGATATCTTGGGCTCTGTCTGACTTATAGTTTTTCTGAAGGTACACTCCAAAAGCTGAGACTCTCCCCTTTTAGTGGACACTAGCAGCTTGTTTCTACTGTGCTCAGAATCAGAGATATCAGCCTTCCAGCAGCTCGACCCTGCTCTAGCTCCACACGCTTTGTATGCAGTTTTATATTTTCATTGGTGGATTGCTCTGGCTCCTGAACTCTGATCTCCAAGTCCCCAGTACCTCCTGAAAGGTAGGACAGTCTAGTTTTTTTTATCCCATTGAAAGCTAAGAAATCTATTTCCAGGAACTGGAGATATCTGCAGTCTAGCAAGCTGCTCTCCCACCGGAAAATGATTAATATTAAGCCCACTTCACTATTCAACCCTCCCCTGAGTATTAAACACACCGTACCACCATGGAAGTCATGTACTGGGACCCCTTCATGCAGCCCAATGCCCCCTTCTACAGTTTAGTGTTCTCCCTCCTGCCCCATCTCCCACCATCAGTGAAGTAAAGGAGTAATTAGTAGAGATGAGCGGGTTCGGTTTCTCTGAATCCGAATCCGCCCGAACTTCATGGTTTTTTTCACGGGTCCGAGCAGACTCGGATCCTCCCGCCTTGCTCGGTTAACCCGAGCGCGCCCGAACGTCATCATGACGCTGTCGGATTCTCGCGAGACTCGGATTCTATATAAGGAGCCGCGCGTCGCCGCCATTTTCACACGTGCATTGAGATTGATAGTGAGAGGACGTGGCTGGCGTCCTCTCCATTTAGATTATAAGAGAGAGAGATTTACTGGAGCTTAGGACTAGGAGGAGTACTGTAGAAGTGTAGAGAGTGCAGAGAGTTTACTAGTGAGTGACCACCAGACAGTGCAGTTTATTTAATATATCCGTTCTCTGCCTGAAAAAAGCGATACACACAGTGACTCAGTCACATACCATATCTGTGTGCACTGCTCAGGCTCAGCCCAGTGTGCTGCATCATCTATATATATTATATATCTGTCTGACTGCTCAGCTCACACAGCTTATAATTGTGGGGGAGACTGGGGAGCACTGCAGTGCCAGTTACAGGTTATAGCAGGAGCCAGGAGTACATAATATTATATAGTGAGTGACCACCAGACAGTGCAGTTTATTTAATATATCCGTTCTCTGCCTGAAAAAAGCGATACACACAGTGACTCAGTCACATACCATATCTGTGTGCACTGCTCAGGCTCAGCCCAGTGTGCTGCATCATCTATATATATTATATATCTGTCTGACTGCTCAGCTCACACAGCTTATAATTGTGGGGGAGACTGGGGAGCACTGCAGTGCCAGTTATAGGTTATAGCAGGAGCCAGGAGTACATAATATTATATTAAAATTAAACAGTGCACACTTTTGCTGCAGGAGTGCCACTGCCAGTGTGACTGACCAGTGACCTGACCACACTGACCACCAGTATAGTTAGTAGTATACTTATATTGTGATTGCCTGAAAAAGTTAAACACTCGTCGTGTGACTTCACTTGTGTGTTGTTGTTTTTTTTATTCTATAAAAATAAAACTCATTCTGCTGACAGACAGTGTCCAGCAGGTCCGTCATTATATAATATATAATATATACCTGTCCGGCTGCAGTAGTGATATATATATATTTTTTATATCATTTATCATCCAGTCGCAGCAGACACAGTATGGTAGTTCACGGCTGTGGCTACCTCTGTGTCTGCACTCGGCAGGCAGTCCGTCCATAATTGTATACCACCTAACCGTGGTTTTTTTTTCTTCTTTATACATACATACTACTACGACATCTCTTTATCAACCAGTCTATATTAGCAGCAGACACAGTACAGTACGGTAGTTCGCGGCTGTGGCTACCTCTGTGTCTGCACTCGGCAGGCAGTCCGTCCATAATTGTATACCACCTAACCGTGGTTTTTTTTTCTTTCTTCTTTATACATACATAGTTACATAGACATCTCTTTATCAACCAGTCTATATTAGCAGCAGACACAGTACAGTACGGTAGTTCACGGCTGTGGCTACCTCTGTGTCTGCACTCGGCAGGCAGTCCGTCCATAATTGTATACCACCTAACCGTGGTTTTTTTTTCTTTCTTCTTTATACATACATAGTTACATAGACATCTCTTTATCAACCAGTCTATATTAGCAGCAGACACAGTACAGTACGGTAGTTCACGGCTGTGGCTACCTCTGTGTCTGCACTCGGCAGGCAGTCCGTCCATAATTGTATACCACCTAACCGTGGTTTTTTTTTCTTTCTTCTTTATACATACATAGTTACATAGACATCTCTTTATCAACCAGTCTATATTAGCAGCAGACACAGTACAGTACGGTAGTTCACGGCTGTGGCTACCTCTGTGTCTGCACTCGGCAGGCAGTCCGTCCATAATTGTATACCACCTAACCGTGTTTTTTTTTTCTTTCTTCTTTATACATACATACTACTACGACATCTCTTTATCAACCAGTCTATATTATTAGCAGCAGACACAGTACAGTACGGTAGTTCGCGGCTGTGGCTACCTCTGTGTCTGCACTCGGCAGGCAGTCCGTCCATAATTGTATACCACCTAACCGTGGTTTTTTTTTCTTTCTTCTTTATACATACATAGTTACATAGACATCTCTTTATCAACCAGTCTATATTAGCAGCAGACACAGTACAGTACGGTAGTTCACGGCTGTGGCTACCTCTGTGTCTGCACTCGGCAGGCAGTCCATAATTGTATACTAGTATCCATCTCCATTGTTTACCTGAGGTGCCTTTTAGTTGTGCCTATTAAAATATGGAGAACAAAAATGTTGAGGTTCCAAAATTAGGGAAAGATCAAGATCCACTTCCACCTCGTGCTGAAGCTGCTGCCACTAGTCATGGCCGAGACGATAAAATGCCAGCAACGTCGTCTGCCAAGGCCGATGCCCAATGTCATAGTACAGAGCATGTCAAATCCAAAACACCAAATATCAGAAAAAAAAGGACTCCAAAACCTAAAATAAAATTGTCGGAGGAGAAGCGTAAACTTGCCAATATGCCATTTACGACACGGAGTGGCAAGGAACGGCTGAGGCCCTGGCCTATGTTCATGGCTAGTGGTTCAGCTTCACATGAGGATGGAAGCACTCAGCCTCTCGCTAGAAAAATGAAAAGACTCAAGCTGGCAAAAGCAGCACAGCAAAGAACTGTGCATTCTTCGAAATCCCAAATCCACAAGGAGAGTCCAATTGTGTCGGTTGCGATGCCTGACCTTCCCAACACTGGACGTGAAGAGCATGCGCCTTCCACCATTTGCACGCCCCCTGCAAGTGCTGGAAGGAGCACCCGCAGTCCAGTTCCTGATAGTCAGATTGAAGATGTCAGTGTTGAAGTACACCAGGATGAGGAGGATATGGGTGTTGCTGGCGCTGGGGAGGAAATTGACCAGGAGGATTCTGATGGTGAGGTGGTTTGTTTAAGTCAGACACCCGGGGAGACACCTGTTGTCCGTGGGAGGAATATGGCCGTTGACATGCCAGGTGAAAATACCAAAAAAATCAGCTCTTCGGTGTGGAGGTATTTCACCAGAAATGCGGACAACAGGTGTCAAGCCGTGTGTTCCCTTTGTCAAGCTGTAATAAGTAGGGGTAAGGACGTTAACCACCTCGGAACATCCTCCCTTATACGTCACCTGCAGCGCATTCATAATAAGTCAGTGACAAGTTCAAAAACTTTGGGTGACAGCGGAAGCAGTCCACTGACCAGTAAATCCCTTCCTCTTGTAACCAAGCTCACGCAAACCACCCCACCAACTCCCTCAGTGTCAATTTCCTCCTTCCCCAGGAATGCCAATAGTCCTGCAGGCCATGTCACTGGCAATTCTGACGATTCCTCTCCTGCCTGGGATTCCTCCGATGCATCCTTGCGTGTAACGCCTACTGCTGCTGGCGCTGCTGTTGTTGCTGCTGGGAGTCGATGGTCATCCCAGAGGGGAAGTCGTAAGCCCACTTGTACTACTTCCAGTAAGCAATTGACTGTTCAACAGTCCTTTGCGAGGAAGATGAAATATCACAGCAGTCATCCTGCTGCAAAGCGGATAACTGAGGCCTTGACAACTATGTTGGTGTTAGACGTGCGTCCGGTATCCGCCGTTAGTTCACAGGGAACTAGACAATTTATTGAGGCAGTGTGCCCCCGTTACCAAATACCATCTAGGTTCCACTTCTCTAGGCAGGCGATACCGAGAATGTACACGGACGTCAGAAAAAGACTCACCAGTGTCCTAAAAAATGCAGTTGTACCCAATGTCCACTTAACCACGGACATGTGGACAAGTGGAGCAGGGCAGGGTCAGGACTATATGACTGTGACAGCCCACTGGGTAGATGTATGGACTCCCGCCGCAAGAACAGCAGCGGCGGCACCAGTAGCAGCATCTCGCAAACGCCAACTCTTTCCTAGGCAGGCTACGCTTTGTATCACCGCTTTCCAGAATACGCACACAGCTGAAAACCTCTTACGGCAACTGAGGAAGATCATCGCGGAATGGCTTACCCCAATTGGACTCTCCTGTGGATTTGTGGCATCGGACAACGCCAGCAATATTGTGTGTGCATTAAATATGGGCAAATTCCAGCACGTCCCATGTTTTGCACATACCTTGAATTTGGTGGTGCAGAATTTTTTAAAAAACGACAGGGGCGTGCAAGAGATGCTGTCGGTGGCCAGAAGAATTGCGGGACACTTTCGGCGTACAGGCACCACGTACAGAAGACTGGAGCACCACCAAAAACTACTGAACCTGCCCTGCCATCATCTGAAGCAAGAAGTGGTAACGAGGTGGAATTCAACCCTCTATATGCTTCAGAGGTTGGAGGAGCAGCAAAAGGCCATTCAAGCCTATACAATTGAGCACGATATAGTAGGTGGAATGCACCTGTCTCAAGCGCAGTGGAGAATGATTTCAACGTTGTGCAAGGTTCTGATGCCCTTTGAACTTGCCACACGTGAAGTCAGTTCAGACACTGCCAGCCTGAGTCAGGTCATTCCCCTCATCAGGCTTTTGCAGAAGAAGCTGGAGACATTGAAGGAGGAGCTAACACGGAGCGATTCCGCTAGGCATGTGGGACTTGCGGATGGAGCCCTTAATTCGCTTAACAAGGATTCACGGGTGGTCAATCTGTTGAAATCAGAGCACTACATTTTGGCCACCGTGCTCGATCCTAGATTTAAAGCCTACCTTGGATCTCTCTTTCCGGCAGACACAAGTCTGCTGGGGTTGAAAGACCTGCTGGTGACAAAATTGTCAAGTCAAGCGGAACGCGACCTGTCAACATCTCCTCCTTCACATTCTCCCGCAACTGGGGGTGCGAGGAAAAGGCTCAGAATTCCGAGCCCACCCGCTGGCGGTGATGCAGGGCAGTCTGGAGCGACTGCTGATGCTGACATCTGGTCCGGACTGAAGGACCTGACAACGATTACGGACATGTCGTCTACTGTCACTGCATATGATTCTCTCAACATTGATAGAATGGTGGAGGATTATATGAGTGACCGCATCCAAGTAGGCACGTCACACAGTCCGTACTTATACTGGCAGGAAAAAGAGGCAATTTGGAGGCCCTTGCACAAACTGGCTTTATTCTACCTAAGTTGCCCTCCCACAAGTGTGTACTCCGAAAGAGTGTTTAGTGCCGCCGCTCACCTTGTCAGCAATCGGCGTACGAGGTTACATCCAGAAAATGTGGAGAAGATGATGTTCATTAAAATGAATTATAATCAATTCCTCCGCGGAGACATTGACCAGCAGCAATTGCCTCCACAAAGTTCACAGGGAGCTGAGATGGTGGATTCCAGTGGGGACGAATTGATAATCTGTGAGGAGGGGGATGTACACGGTGATATATCGGAGGGTGATGATGAGGTGGACATCTTGCCTCTGTAGAGCCAGTTTGTGCAAGGAGAGATTAATTGCTTCTTTTTTGGGGGGGGTCCAAACCAACCCGTCATATCAGTCACAGTCGTGTGGCAGACCCTGTCACTGAAATGATGGGTTGGTTAAAGTGTGCATGTCCTGTTTTGTTTATACAACATAAGGGTGGGTGGGAGGGCCCAAGGACAATTCCATCTTGCACCTCTTTTTTCTTTTCTTTTTCTTTGCATCATGTGCTGATTGGGGAGGGTTTTTTGGAAGGGACATCCTGCGTGACACTGCAGTGCCACTCCTAAATGGGCCCGGTGTTTGTGTCGGCCACTAGGGTCGCTAATCTTACTCACACAGTCAGCTACCTCATTGCGCCTCTTTTTTTCTTTGCGTCATGTGCTGTTTGGGGAGGGTTTTTTGGAAGGGACATCCTGCGTGACACTGCAGTGCCACTCCTAGATGGGCCCGGTGTTTGTGTCGGCCACTAGGGTCGCTAATCTTACTCACACAGCTACCTCATTGCGCCTCTTTTTTTCTTTGCGTCATGTGCTGTTTGGGGAGGGTTTTTTGGAAGGGCCATCCTGCGTGACACTGCAGTGCCACTCCTAGATGGGCCCGGTGTTTGTGTCGGCCACTAGGGTCGCTAATCTTACTCACACAGCTACCTCATTGCGCCTCTTTTTTTCTTTGCGTCATGTGCTGTTTGGGGAGGGTTTTTTGGAAGGGACATCCTGCGTGACACTGCAGTGCCACTCCTAGATGAGCCCGGTGTTTGTGTCGGCCACTAGGGTCGCTTATCTTACTCACACAGCGACCTCGGTGCAAATTTTAGGACTAAAAATAATATTGTGAGGTGTGAGGTATTCAGAATAGACTGAAAATGAGTGTAAATTATGGTTTTTGAGGTTAATAATACTTTGGGATCAAAATGACCCCCAAATTCTATGATTTAAGCTGTTTTTTAGTGTTTTTTGAAAAAAACACCCGAATCCAAAACACACCCGAATCCGACAAAAAAAATTCGGTGAGGTTTTGCCAAAACGCGTTCGAACCCAAAACACGGCCGCGGAACCGAACCCAAAACCAAAACACAAAACCCGAAAAATTTCAGGCGCTCATCTCTAGTAATTAGCAGAAAGTACTACATGCTGAGCAGAAGATAGAACACCCCCTATCGCCTGCGGGACATCAATGCAGCCCTAGATAGCAACCCCCACCCCTACAGCTGGAGGATGGATAGGGGCCCAGGGGCCTACACTGCTGTTAAGATGGCCCTGGATTATGGGGGTTATTCAGGGTTGTTAGCAAATATTACTGATCCCTCAATAGTACCATTTATGACAGCAGAAGTAGCAACTTAGGTGTCAGGTTTACCAAGCTCCGCCAGCTAAAGCCATCTTCAGAGCACAGTGTGCTTCTGCTTTTGGTGTTTTAGCCGCCAATAGGGTGTTGCAGTAATAAGAGAGAGTAGAGAAATGATACCTGTATCGGTGTACTCACTCTTTAGCAAGATGCTAGATCGGGCTCATGTGTGTGCACATTCACAGAGGTACCATGGTACTCTATTAAATGTGCGTTTTGCTGCTGCAGACTGTCTTTTTCTTAGGATTCTGTGTCAGAAACTACTAAAAGCAGTGCATCCGAAAAGTATTCACAGCACTTCACTTTTTCCACATTTTGTTATGTTACAGCCTTATTCCAAAATGGAACAAATTCATTTTTCCCATAAAAATTCTACACACAATACCCCATAATGACAACATGAAAAAAGTTTTTTTTAGAATTTTCATATTTCTTAAAAATAAAAAACTAAGACATCACATGTACATAAGTATTCATAGCCTTTGCTCAATACTTTGTTGATGCACCTTTGGCAGCAATTACAGCCATAAGTCTTTTTGAATATGATGCCACAAGCTTGGCAAACCTATCTTTGGGTAGTTTCGCCCATTCCTCTTTGCAGCACCTCTCAAGCTCCATCAGGTTGGATGGGAAGCGTCGGTGCACAGTCATTTTCAGATCTCTCCAGAGATGTTCAATCAGATTCAAGTGTGGGCTCTGGCTGGGCCACTCAAGGACATTCACAGAGTTGTCCTGAAGCCACTCCTTTGATATCTTGGCTGTGTGCTTAAGGTCGTTGTCCTGTTGAAAGATCAACCGTCGCCCCAGTCTGAGGTCAAGAGCGCTCTGGAGCAGGTTTTCATCCAGGATGTCTCTGTACCAGGGCTGTTTCTAGCCAATTTGGCTCCCAGTGCGAGATTTAAAAAAGCGCCCCCCCCCCATGACATAAAAAAAGTGCCCCCCCCCACACACCTAGATAAAAAACAACAACTTGCGTGCGCACCCGGCAAGGGGGCGTGGCCTTATCTAAATGGGTGTGGCCTCATTGAAATGGGCATGGCCTCGTCTGAAAAGACTACCTCACAATCCAGTTTTTGACCCTGCTCCAACAGATCACGACCACCAAAGGAAAAAAAAAATTCTACCATATTAAGCCCCACACAGTAATGCCCCCTGCACCATATTATGCCACACACCGCAATGCCCTTGATACATTAAATCCCCACACTACGGCAGGCAAGAGTCCTCATTTCACACATTACGGCAGGTGTCCCCATTTTACACATTGAGAGAGAGAGAATACTTACAGAGGCGATTACCGCTCTTCAGCCCACCTCACCAGTCACTCCTCGCGCTGGCCTTTCTCTCTTCCTAACTTGGATCCTCCTCTGTACTCCGCTCGGGGGGGGGGGGGGGGGAGTTTCGCGGAGTGACGGGGTTGCGTCGTGACGTAACGACGCAACCGCGTCATTCCATGAAACTCCGCCCCCCGTGCGGGTTACTCAGGGAGAAATAGGAGGGGGAAGCAGGGAGCCACAGTTAGTGCCGCGGCGGGCGCCCAGTGCGGTTGCACTACTCGCCTGCCCCAAGAAACGGCCCTGCTCTGTACATTGCTGCATTCATCTTTCCCTCTATCCTGACTAGTCTCCCAGGGGGTAATTCAGAATTGACCGCAGCAGCAAGTTTGTTAGCAATTGGGCAAAACCATATGCACTGCAGGGGGGGCAGATATAACATTTGCAGAGAGAGTTAGATTTGGGTGGGTTATTTTGTTTCTGTGCAGGGTAAATACTGGCTGCTTTATTTTTACAATGCAATTTAGATTTCAGTTTGAACACGCCACACCCAAATCTAACTCTCTCTGCACATGTTATATCTGCCCCTCCTGCAGTGCACATGGTTTTGCCCAACTGCTAACAAATTTGATGCTGCAATCAACTCAGAATTAGGCCCCCAGTTCCTGCCGCTGAAAAACCATCCCCACCACATTATGCTGCCACCACCATGCTTCGCTGTAGGGATGGCATTGGCCTGGTGATGAGTGGTGCCTGGTTTCCTTCAAACATGGCGCCTGGCATTCATGCCAAAGAGTTCAATCTTTGTCTCATCAGTCCAGAGAATTTTGTTTCTAACGGTCTAGGAGTTCTTCAGGTGCATTTTGGCAAACTCCAGACAGACTGCCATGTGCTTTTTACTAAGGAGTGGCTTCCATCTGGCCACTCTACCATACAGGCCTGATTGGTGGATTGCTGCAGAGATGGTTGTCCTTCTGGAAGGTTCTCCTCTCTCCACATAGGAATGCTGTAGCTCTGACAGAGTGACCATCAGGTTCTTGGTCACCTCCTTGACCAGGGCCCAGCTCCCCCGATCGCTCAGTTTACACGGCCGGCCAGCTCTAGGAAGAGTCCTGGTGGTTCCAAACTTCTTCCATTTATGGATGATGGGGGCCACTGTGCTCATTAGCAGATATTTTTCCGTACCCTTCCCAGATTTGTGCCTCAAGACAATCCTGTCTCGGAGGTCTACAGATAATTCCTTTTACTTCATGCTTGGTTTGTGCTCAGACATGCACTGTCAAGTGTGGGTCCTTATATAGACAGGTGTGTGCCTTTCCAAATCATGTCCAGTCAACTGAATTTACCACAGGTGGACTCCAATTAAGCTGTAGGAACATCTCAAGGATACTCAGTGGAAACAGGATGTACCTGAGCTCAATTTTGAGCTTCATGGCAAAGACTGTGAATATTTATGTACATGTGATTTCTTAGTTTTTTATTTTTAAGAAATTAGCAAAAATCTCAAAAAAACTTTTTTCACGTTGTCATTATGGGATATTGGGGATAATTCAACAAGGAACGCAAAACTGCTAAATCGTAAAAATTGCGACATCCCGCATAATGCGCATGCAACGGTCATGCGCGAAGTAAAATCTACGTCAAACAATGCAACTTTTTTAGATGAAGCAAAAACTGTGTGTACACTACGAAAACTAGGCGTGTAGGGGGCGAACTAAATGTCTGGTCTCGCAAAAACTATGAGCATGGGCATGTTGTAGGCGTATGCAGGTTTTTGGTAGGCGCATACCTCCCAACATGACCCTTTCCAGGAGGGACACAATGCTCTGTTCCAGGACTTCCCTCTTAATTTAAAATTGCCCTCACCTGTGTTAAAACTCCTTTCTTATCATTTAACATGTTTAAAGCAGGTGAGGTCAATCCTAAATTAAGAGGGAGGTCCAGAAACAGAGCATTGTGTCCCTCCTGGAAAGGGTCATGTTGGGAGGTATGTAGGCGGTGCATAAGCACTTTTTTCAACTGAATGCACCTTTATGGTGTGCAGTTCCTGAGTGACTACAGCAGTGGTTCTCAAACTCGGTCCTCAGGACCCCACACAGTGCATGTTTTTTAGGTAACCTAGCAGGTGCACAGGTGTATTAATTACTCACTGACACATTTTGAAAGGTCGACAGGTGGAGCTAATTATGTCACTTGCGATTCTGTGAGGAGACCTGCAAAACATGCACTGTGTGGGGTCCTGAGGACCGAGTTTGAGAACCTGTGGACTACAGGTCTACCTTAAAATCTGCACAAGCTGACCTCAGTTGTAGAATGTTCGATGTATACTGCAATCATTGCTTCATTACACCCAGCTGAAGCAGCTCACGCTGCAGACCACAATTCACTTTATTCAGCTGCATTGAAACTTCTCAACATGTAAGGGAGCTTTAAACTGTGTTACACATGTTTCTATATAAAATATATGTTATTAACCTTTTTTTTTTAAACTTAATAACAATCGAGGTTTGACAAGAACATACTTGTTTTCAAACAAATATGTATAATTACATTTTCCAAGCAAGTTTTTTTTTTGGTCTGCTTAATGTCTTTTTGAATAAAAACAGAGTTGTTTTATGTTTTAAAGCAACAAACAAGTTTTTTCACGAAAAATCATACCCACATACATGTTTTTTTTTATTTTTACTTTTTTTTTTGGCCCTTCACAAACAAACATATGTTCAAGAACATCAGCACAATAATTGTTATTTTGTGGATATTTTAATTATGGCCCACTATTTTTAATGTTCTAAACAATATTTTCACATGAATCATTAAAATAAGGAAGGTTAATAATAACAAAGAAACAATAATATGTCATGTATGTAAACTGTAAACATAAAGAAAATACTATTTTTATTTTTTTTTCCGCCTGAGTTTGAGGGTTCACCAGCGGATGTAGCTCGTCTGGTTTTTCGACGCATCCTGTCAGTAGGCATGTTTGGGCCAATGTTCTGTGTGGATGATGTTCCTGCCTTGGTGGTCTGACGTCCTTCAGCCACAAGTGCTCCAATCTGCCTCATGCTCTCTTCTACAACATTGGTCAGATTCTGCATAATGGTATTGTGCTGTTGTAAGAGGGTGGCGGTGCGGTGTAGTGCCTGCTGCCGTGCAGGTGTAGATTCACCACTTACCAGGCGCCGCACTCTCTCACATTCAGGTACCGGAACCTTCAACGGACCTGGAAATCTTCAGTTGGACCCGGACGCGGCGATCCCCTCTCGGAGCTGACAATGGACAAACTGGGGAGAAAGTAAACTAACTTAAGGGGGGGTATCAACCCTTCTTTCACCGGAAAAGGAGATACCCCCGGGGATGGCAGCGACCTTCACCGGTTGGGTGTAAGGTCATCACCGGCACAAAGCCTCAGCCACCCAAATTTCACACACTCACACTCTCGCGCGTAGTGTGATAAAGGGGTTCTCACGTCCGTGAGAAAACCCCTATTCCGGCGCTCGGGGGACAGACAAAGGGACAAACGTACACAGATGCTACTCACCGTTGTCAGTCTTGCACTGCGATCTTCCTCTCCACTTACAGGTCCCTGTAAGGAGGCAAACAAACAAACAAACAAACAAACAAACAGCCGTGCAGGGCCCAACTCTATACTGGTGTAACACCACTACACTAACTATAACGGCAGAGCCCTCAAACTAGCTCTGTGTGTGTGGTGCGACAAAACTAAACAAACTATGAGCAACTTTGGCCCTGCATGGAAACAACACACATATCAAAATCACAACAAGAGTGCAAGTTACTACCACGGTGCTGTCCCTTTGGTCACTTATATACCTTCTCTCTGGGAAGTGGGCACCGTACACCCACCTCCCGTACACTGTCTTTCCAGGGGCTCAGGCCGAGTGGGCCTGCCTACCTAAACACCTCGGGGTGGCCTGGGCCTAGAGCCCAGTGCCACCTTTATTCACCTTTGGGGGGGCCACTTATTGACTGGGCCTAGCACCCCTATTTGCACCCAGGCCAGAGGCCTGACATCACCCACGGACCTAGCACACACCTAACAGAAGCCAGTTGGGTGACCTGGGCCTAATGCCCAGGGTCACCTTATATATACACCTGACTACCACAAACTGAACTAGGGCCTAATGCCCTCTAATGTCCCACAGGCCTAGTGTCTGTACAATGCCTGCCTATCTTGTGCCACGGGCCGGGGGGCCAGACTACATGTGGCCATGGGTCTAGTGCCCGATCACCCAGTGGTCTAGGGAGGAAAGGGGGGGACCTTACAAGGGCCTACCGTCCGTTGGGAGAGGCACCAGGGGGAGCTTCGTTAGCTCTTCTGCATCCCTCCCCTGGTGGCCTCCCCGAGTCCTCCGCCGCACTCTTCTGCCGCTGGCCCGTCCTGGTCAGCGGCGTCGCCTCCGCTCTTCAGCATCCAGCCGCCGCTAGACATCTTCTTTCTGCAACCCGGCATCTTCTGGCCTCTTCCGCGGCCTCAGGACCACCCGCCGCGACGTCTTCTTCTTCCTGGGGCCGCCCGGATCTTCACCGCTCTTCGGCGTGGCTTCTTCTGTCTTCGACTCCCGCCCGGCGTCTGACGTGATTGGCTCGCGGACGGAGCCGAGTTTGAAAAGACGAAGGCAGCGCTTCTCATTGGCGGCCCAAGTGGCGCCAAGTTTGAAACGCCGGGGGTGGGGCCTATGACGCGGCGAGTGCCGATTGGCTCGCTGCACCCTTCTCTGATTGGCCGGCGCCCCGCGAGCCGTGATCGGGTTTGAAAAGTCGCAGGTGGCGCTTCTCATTGGCGGCCCAAGTGGCACCAAGTCTGAATCGCCGCCGTGCTGCTGCCCGTTGCCGCTTCTCGTCCGGTGCAGGGAACCGATACACTGTCCCTGCACCGGACACCCGCCGCTGCTGCACACTAACAGGCGCTGGGGACAGACAAGCTGCCCCAGCGCTGCCCACAGCAAGAATCTGCACTTCTGATGTGCCCTGGGACTCAGGGCACATCTCTACATTCCCCCCCCCCCTTTTTCCTTTGTAGTCCCTACAAAGGTCTTCACGATGTCCAACGTCCGCGGGTCAGGGAATTTCAAGGTCCCTCCGGCGAGGTTGTGTTCAAGGGCCCAGCCCGGACAGACTGTGACCCCACATCCTTCCTCCGCCGGCTCCCTCTTCTTCGTACCTCCTGACCTCAATCGGTGGATCCTCTGGGTAAGTGGCATCTCCTTACGGTCACTCGACGTAGGCCACCCAGGGGAATATTCCATCACAGGGGCAACAGTCACCCACTCTTAGTCTCCCATATTGTCTGGGGCATCGTCCCTGTCTTCAGGGTGTGGTACCGACCACCACCCAACAGTTGAATCCTCCAGGGCATCCGTTTCCTCCCGGGCAACAACCACCATCTGTCGCATTTCCTCGTGGGGCATCTCCAAAGGTCCCATGTCTTCCTCTGGAACGGGTCCTCCCACGGCTTCACAATCCTCTCCCCATACGTCCGTCCAACTCGGCACTTCTGGCAGGTATTCTTGCTCCAGGACCATCTCCTCCTCTTCACGGAGGGCAATCAACTGGGAGCACGACTCCACCCGATCCTGCCAGTCACACTCGTCGGCACTCCTGATGCCCGAGTCGTCCTCCATCTGTTCTTGGAGGGATTCATCGGCGGACATCTCACAGTAGTCCGAGTCCTCCTCCACCGATACCTGGACTAGGGGATTATTTTCTTCCCCAGCGTACTTAGGGGGCAATTCCAAGTTGATCGCAGCAGGAACATTTTTAGCAATTGGGCAAAACCATGTGCACTGCAGGGGGGGGCAGATATAACATTTGCAGAGAGAGTTAGATTTGGGTGTGGTGTGTTCAATCTGCAATCTAATTTGCAGTGTAAAAATAAAGCAGCCAGTATTGACCCTGCACAGAAATAAAATAACCCACCCAAATCTAACTCTCTCTGCAAATGTTATATTTGCCACACCTGCAGTGCACATGGTTTTGCCCAATTGCTAACTTTCTTGCTGCTGCGATCAACTCAGAATTACCCCCTTAGTTTCTTCCGCTGGCATCTCTAATTCCTCAGCGTACTTCTTCGCTTCCGCTGGCATCTCTTGGTACCCAGGATACACCTGTTCTACACGTCCTGGTCGTGGACGGTTCCAAAGCGGGGAGATTCCAGACGTCCCCATCACTGGGTCTTCACGCTTTTCCTCGCAGCATGGTCTCTTCACTTCCCAGTCGTCCACCTCCGCCTTATGCGGGAAAGGATCCTTCTTTCACACCGGAAATCGACCTCGTCTTGGCTCCACTCTTTGTCCCAGGGACAACTGTTATGCTCATGCCCGTAGTTTCCGCAGAGCAAACACCAGGACTCTTTTTTCGCTTGGCCCTTCTGACGTCTTTTGTCCGCTTGCTGGACCACCTTCTTTGAGGATGTCTCTCGCCAAGTACATTCGTCTGCAAAGTGTCCCATTTGCCGACATTTCTTGCAGGGCATCACAGCGGCCTTCTTGCGCCCCTTTTCCCAGCGCTCTTCCTTTCCTCGCTGGACCGACCGCTGCACCATCTTCAGGAGGTCTGCCCCAGACACCGTCACCCAGTCGCTTTGGTCTGCACACATCCGAGGGTGGGTCTATTCCGGAGCCGTCTGCATGGGGGGCACCGGGTTCTGTGCCTGGTCCTGGTGCCAAAAATATGGGGGACAAAACACGTAGGGGTCCCCCGTATTTTTCACACCAGCACCGGGCTCCACTAGTCAGAGAGATAATGCCACAGCCGCGGGACACTTTTATATAGGTCCCTGCGGCCCTGGCATTAAATAACTAACTAGTCACCCCTGGCTGGGGTACCCTGGAGTGAAAACCCCTTAAATCAAGGGGTCCCCCCCTCCAGCCACCCAAGGGCCATGGGTGAAGCCCGAGGCTGTCCCCCCATCCAAGGGTGGCGGATGGGGGGCTGATAGCCATGTGTCAAAAAAAGAATATTGTTTTTTGTAGCAGAACTACAAGTCCCAGCAAGCCTCCCCCGCAAGCTGGTACTTGGAGAACCACAAGTACCAGCATGCGGGGGGGAAACAGGCCCGATGGTACCTGTAGTTCTACTACAAAAAAAATACCAAAATAAAAACAATACACAGACACCGTGACAGTATAACTTTATTACATACATGCACACCAACATACACACATACTTACCTATGTTGACACGAAGGGTCGGTCCTCTTCTCCACGTAGAATCTACGGGGTACCTGTAAATAAAATTATACTCACAACAATCCGGGGTAGATCGGTCCTCTTCTGTTTATAATCCACGTACTTGGCAAAATAAAAAAATGACAAACACGATCCACACACTGAAAGGGGTCCCATGTTTACACATGGGACCCCTTTCCCCGACTGCTGGGACCCCCCAGTGACTGCTGTCAAAGAGGGTCCCTTCAGCTAATCAGGGAGCGCCACGTCGTGGCACTCTCCTGATTGGCTGTGCGCGTCTGAGCTGTCAGGCGGCGCACTCGAGATACAATGTAGCGCATAGGCGCTCCATTATATCCAATGGTGGGAACTTTGCGGTCAGCGGTTGACCACGAGGTTATGTGGGGTCACCCTCGCGGTCAGCCGCTGACCGCAAAGTTCCCACCATTGGATATAATGGAGCGCCTATGCGCTACATTGTATCTCGAGTGTGCCGCCTGACAGCTCAGACGCGCACAGCCAATCAGGAGAGTGCCATGACGTGGCGCTCCCTGATTGGCTGAAGGGACCCTCTTTTTTACAACCAGGACCGGCTCAAAGAGCCCGAGGCAGGTTATGCTTAGGAGAGGGGACCCCACGCATTTTTTTTCAAGATTATTGAACAATTTTGTGCCGTCCATGAAGTCGAATCCAGGACGCACACTATTCGTCAATTGGTCCGTTTTTCGACAGCGGGACTGTCGAATCCGTTTTTTATTGAATATGTCGAATTCGGGTCCCGGCGGGCAGGATTCGACTGTCGAATTGTGTCGAATACAATTGCATATACCCCTAAAAGGTAATACAAGGAAAAATCTCAATATTTAATCATTTATTCCTTATTTGGATTATTAGTATGTAAAATATATTTGTCTCAAACAAGTCATAGATAACATATGAGATTTGTGTTTTGTTTTTAGTATAACACAAACCACTGATATGCGTGCCCACGGCGTACGTATGCAAGAGCCAAAGTATGCATAGTGAGTATACCATGCATACAGTTATATTGCTCTTTTTGATATTGACAGTACGTCAGCCATTCTTATGCACTTCAACAATCATAGGAATGTCAATATTGTGTAGTGTTTATAAGGCATAAAGTTATATTGATCATTTAAATATGGAAATTACATGTCAGCCATCTTTATGTCCTTAACCAATCAGTATTAAAGAAATATTATAAATAGCAGATATTATCGTACAGACGCCATTGCCAACATGAGAGCAGCTGCATTCACAGCACAGGAGCTGTGCATTCGCATGCAGGTGATGGATAGGAGGCTGGGGACACCCCCCCTATATTTCTAATGCGGACAAACGGGCCGATTATAGAGAGGCCCGCAGGTGACTCCACATCTGCTGTGCGTCCAACCGCACAGTGATACAATTGGAAAGGCGGTGGTCTGACCTCCGTAGGCGGCAGCCGGATTTGCTGAGGCGTATTCGGGCGGACATACGCGGGCGTAAGTAGACACGCATAAGTACACAGGCATAAGTACACAGGCATAAGTACACAGACATGTGGGAGGGGTATTTGAATATGAGTGTGTTTGTGAGTGAGTGAGTGAGTGAGTGAGTGTTTGTTAGTGAGTCTGTGTTTATCAGTGAGTTTGTGTCAGTGTGTCAGTGTATGTATGTGGTTGTTTGTCTGTGTGGGATGTCTGTGTAGAAAAATTACAGCAGACATTATGACTCCATTTGATTTAAAAAAAACTCACATAACAATATAGATTAGTCATTTTATTGTTTGAAAATTTTAAATTTAATTGGGTAATTGTAATCCTTTACTCCCACCTTGGTTAGGCCAGGCACAACGACAACGCAGGAGGCAGAGATGACATGTGTCTAACAGAAGTTTACAAGCAAGGACACCCTCTGATTCTCCTCCACAACCCCCCTCTGCCTCTCCTTCTGAACCCCCCTCTACCTCTCACTTCCAACCCCCCTCTGCCTCTCCTTCTGTACACCCCTCTCACTTCCAAACCCTCTCTGCCTCTCCTTCTGAACCCCCCTCTCCCTCTCATTTCCAGCCCCCCTCTGCCTTTCCTTCTGAACCCCCCTCTCACTTTCGTTTCCAACCCCCCTTTGCCAGTAATAATGGTGAGGACACAGCTTCTGGGGATGAAGCTGCAGAAGCAGCAGGCCAAAGCCAACAAAGTAAGTGCTTATACATGCATTTACAGTTTGAAAGTAGGTGATGTGTGTTGATTAGTGGTGTTCGTATTTCTCTATAAAAGGCAAAAAATTGGTTGCTAACAATGGCAACCATTACAATACATTTATTTATAAAAAATAAAAAAAAGAGTGATAGTGGTTGCAAGGTTAAATGTAACCATGGCAAAGGAAGGTTCTTTTACAAAATTAGATAGAACAAATGTATGCTTTTTTCTAATTTCATTCATTGCTTTTGCAAAAAATATGAGATTGCCTAAATTGTCTTGAACTACTATATTGAATCTGATGTGTTTTGTTATTTTTTTTTTTTTAATTTGTTCTTTTGTCTAGATGTTCCTGAGCAAAGAGAAGCCCTCATTCGGGATTGTTTAACCAATATGGAGGGCTATCTGAGGGGGTTATTACATGAAGTTATTGTGTTGAGAAATGTATTTTGAATGTATTATTTGTATTTACACAACATTTGCATACCGAGTTTGAAAAGTTTACAATAGTAAAAATTTGTTCTTTAAACAATTGTTGTGTTTTGATTTGACATAACGATTTTGGTTTTTGTGTAGGTTTTCCTTTCTATTTCTCACTGTCTATTTGCATATATTTGGTCACATTTATGCTCGTTACTAAATCTTCACATCAAAACAGTTTGGTGTGTTTGATGTACTCTTTGGTTAATTAGAATAATTTGCTTTAATTAATTGATTAGTGAAATGCTGTCTCATTGTAGAGTAGGAATCATCGTTGTTTGGTTGGTAAGTAGGTAGTGTAATATTTGTGGTTAATACTTAGTTGTTTTGCAAAAATTGCGACATAAGAAACCTTAACGCAAAAATTGCAAATACTGTAAGATTTTACGGAAAAAAATGCGTTTTTTTTTAACATCAACGCAAAATTTGCGAGTTTAACAAATCCACCTTTTTTTGTAACATTAAATTAGTGTTGCAGATTTTCCGATTGGGTGTGCTTTCGCAATTTTGCGATTAGTCGCAGTTTTTGCAAATTTGTATTTTTTATGATACTTACTGAATTAGGCCCATTGTGTGTAGAATTTTGAGGGAAAAATTAATTTATTCCATTTTGGAATAAGGCTGTAACATAACAAAATGTGGAAAAAGTGAAGCGCTGTGAATACTTTCCGGATGCACTGTATATGTTCACGGCTCCATCATTGATTGTTTCACTGTCCTGGGTAACAAAACGGCCAAAAGCAGAAGTCAAGAATATACTTAAGGGGATTTTTTTTCTATACTTTCCCTATCCAGTTACCAAATATAAGAGATGGAATATGTATTTACATTACTGCATTTACTGTGACAGAAAAGAGACGCTCTGTTAATAGGAAATATCAAACTTTAAATCAATTATTGTTGAATATTTTTGCCTGCTTATGTGATTTTAATACCAATGCTGCAGACCCACTGCATCTAACTATTTCAGAAATCCCCTTTTTTCATTGAGGTTTAAAGCAGATGTAGAGTTACTTTTTCATATTGAAGTGTACCTATAGAGTCGCTCTCATTAACCATTCAATATCTCTGACAAATGGTTAAAAGTAGAAACCCAATACACGCTATATGTAGAATTTTCTGCCTTTGTCTCTATTAATCTTTACTTTTGAAAAGTGATACCATTTTCACTGCATTATGACATTTATGACAAAGGTGTGGGTTAGGGGTAGGATTATGGGTAGGATAAAAATATCACAAGCCATTGAGATTCTGACCATTGGGATCCTGCAGTCGGTATTCTGACTGTCAGGATCCTGACTGCCGAGATTTTGTACCCAACCAGTATAGGCATTATACATACAAATTGGTCTTAGTCAAATTAGCAAGTTATGATTAATAAGCTAATTACTGACTATCTTACTTTATATATACAGTACTACAATATTTTACTAATTTATGAAGGTGGTGTTCTGTAGCACATAAATGTTCTGCAGATGAGAAATGGAACATTATTGGGGCAGATGTATAAACCTGGAGAAGGCATAAGGAAGTGATAAACCAGGGATATGTGCAAGGTGATAAAGGCACCAGCCAATCAGATCCTAACTGTTAATTTACATATTGGAGCTGATTGGCTTGTGCCTTTATCACCTTGCACATATCACTGGTTTATCACTTCCTTATGCCTTCTCCAGGTTAATATTATTATTATTATCCTTTATTTATATGGCACCACAAGGGTTCCACAGCGCCCAAAGTACATAAACAAATAATCAAATAGGAAAACAGCAACTTACAGTTGATAACAGTATAGGACAGGGTAAATAAACATAGTTACATCAGCAGATGACACTGGAATAAGTATAAGGTGGCGGAAGACTGCTGGATTTGGTGCAGTTGAAGATTATTAAAGTAAGAAAGGATAAGTACATGATGGAAGAGGACCCTGCTCGTGAGAGTTTACATTCTAAAGTGGAGGGGTAGACA
Organism: Pseudophryne corroboree; assembly: GCF_028390025.1. Classification (NCBI taxonomy): domain Eukaryota; kingdom Metazoa; phylum Chordata; class Amphibia; order Anura; family Myobatrachidae; genus Pseudophryne; species Pseudophryne corroboree. Next base: position 253,639,874 of record NC_086449.1, read on the forward strand.
GACAGGGGTGACACAGATGGGGTACATAAAGAGCGTGGAATAGAGGGTTAGGATGAGATTTGGCTAGGTTTGGTGAAGAAGTGGGTCTTGAGAGCCTGTTTGAAGTTTTGTAGAGAGGTGGAGAGTCTGAGGGGGAGAGGTAGGGAATTCCAAAGAAGTGGTGCAGCACGTGAAAAATCTTGGAGGTAACAGTGGGAGAAAGTAATCTGTAGGCAGGAGAGTCGGCGTGCATTAGCAGAGCAAAGAGGACGGGTGGAAGTGTAAAGGGAGATAAGGTCAGAGATGTAGATGGGAGAGGAGTGGGTGAGGGCTTTGTAAGCAAGTGTGAGAAGCTTAAAATGGATTCTGAAAGGGAAGGGGAGCCAGTGAAGGTCTAGTAAGAGAGGACAGGTGGACGTAGTGCGTTTGGTGAGGAAGATGAGCCGGGCAGCAGCATTGAGGATAGATTGGAGTGAAGAGAGGTATTTGTCAGGAATGCCAGTCAGGAGGAGATTACAGTAGTCCAGTCTGGAGATGACCAGTGAGTGGATAAGAGTCTTAGTAGCATCCTGGGTCAGAAAGGGTCTGATCCTGGAAATATTTTTTAGCTGAAAACGGTAGGTTTGTGAGAGATGCTGAATGTGTGTGTGGTTTGAAGGAGAGGGAGGAGTCAAGGATTACTCCAAGACAGCGCACTTCGGGGCTAGAGGAGAAAGTAGTGCCATCAATAGATAATGATATTGTAGGAGGTGATGTTATGCGGGAGGGAGGGAAGATGATCAGCTCGGTCTTAGACATGTTAAGTTTAAGAAAGCGCTGGGACATCCAGGAAGAGGTAGCAGAGAGACAGTTGGAGATACGAGTGAGGAGAGCAGGGGAGAGTTCTGGAGAGGAAAGACAGATTTGGGTGTCATCAGCATAGAGATTATATTGGAAACCAAAAGAACTAATGAGCTTACCTAGTGAGGACGTATAGAGAGAGAAGAGAAGAGGACCAAGGACAGAACCTTGGGGTACCCCTATAGTTAGTGGAAGTGAGGGGGAAGTGGAGTCATGAGAGGAGACAGAGAATGAACGGTCAGAAAGGTGGAAGACAGCCAAGAGAGGGCAGTGTCACGCAGACCAATGGAGTGAAGGATTTGCAGTAGGAGAGGATGGTCTACAGTGTCAAAAGCAGCAGAGAGATCAAGTAGAATAAGTATAGAGTAGTGTCCCTTAGATTTAGCAGCATGGAGGTCATTGCATACTTTTGTAAGGGCAGTTTCAGTGGAGTGGAGAGGACGGAAGTCAGACTGGAATGGGTCAAGCAGTGAGTGTGAGGAAAAAAAGGAAGTAAGGTGGTTGTAGACAATACGCTCAAGGAGTTTGGAAGCAAAAGGGAGGACAGAGATGGGTCGGTAGTTGGAGAGAGTGTTTGGATCAAGGGTAGGTTTTTGAAGAATAGGAGAGATGAGTGCATTATTGAAGGCAGAGGGGACAGTGCCTGATGAGAGGGAGAGATTGAGAAGGTGGGAAAGATGGGAGCAAGCAGAAGGAGAGAGGTAGCGGAGGAGGTGGGAGGGGATAGGGTCAAGTGGGGAGGTGGGGAGGGGACAGGAACGAATGAGGGCCATGACTTCCTTTCCAGATGCATGGGAGAAAGATGTCAGAGTAGTTGCGAGGGATGGGGAGGGTTGGTAAGGGATGGGAGAAGGCTGGTTACTGATGGTCTGGTGTGATGTGATGTCCTGACGTATGGAGTCAATTTTGGATGTGAAGTAAGTGGCAAAGTCAAGAGCAGAGAGTGAGGAAGGGAGACGAGGTGGAGGTAGGCAGAGGAGTGAGTTGAGAGTGGCAAAGAGGCGCCGGGGGTTGGAAGACTAGGAGGAGATGAGGTTCTTGAAGTATGACTGTTTAGCAAGAGAAAGGGCAGCACTGAAGGATGAGAGCATAAGTTTGAAATGGAGGAAGTCTGCCTTAGAGCGTGATTTCCTCCAGTGTCGCTCAGCAGTACGTGAGCATTTTTGCAGATATCTGGTGCATTTGGTGTGCCAGGGTTGAGGTGTTAATTTGCGAGGGTAAATAGTGGTTGGCGGAGCAACAGAGTCAAGAGCAGAAGTAAGGGATGCATTGTATGTGGAAGTGGCTTGTTCAGGGCATGAGAGAGAGAGAGAATAGGAGAGAGAAGTGAATCAAACAGGGAGGAAAGGAATGTGGTGACAATAGCTTCAATGTTACGCTTAGTGATGGTAGCCTTAGGAGGTAGAGATGGGGAAGTCGAGAGAGATAGGTTAAAGGAGAGCAGGTGGTGGTCAGAGAGGGGAAATGGGGAGTTGGAAAAATCAGAGCTATCACAGCGGTGAGTGAAGACCAGATCCAGTGAGCTCCCATTCACATGGGAGGGTGAAGTGGTCCACTGGGAGAGACCAAGTGAAGAGGTGAGGTTAAGGAGTTTAGAGGCAGGGGATTGTGTGGGGATGTCAATAGGGATGTTGATATCGCCTAGGATAATGGAGGGAATGTCAGAAGAGAGGAAGTGAGGAAGCCAGGAAGCAAAGTTGTCGATGAATTTGGAAGCAGTGTCAGGGGGGCGGTAAATGACAGCAACTCTAAGATGGACTGGTTGGAAGAGGCGTATGGCATGGACCTCAAATGTAGAGAATGTAAGGGATGGTTCTGGTGGTATGAGTTGGTAGGAGTAACTAGAAGGTAAAAGGACCCCAACACCACCCCCATGGCGACCCCTAGGTCGGGGTGTGTGTGTGAATGTGAGGCCCCCAGCAGAGAGAGCAGCAGGAGAAGTAGTGTCAGAGGGTGTAATCCAAGTTTCAGTAATGGCTACTAGGTGTAGGGAGTTGGAAATGAAAAGATCATGAGTGGGGACCAGTTTGTTACAAACAGATCTGGCATTCCAGAGGGCACAGGATAGGGGGTATGAGTTTGTGGGAGAGATGTGAATGAGAATATCAGGGTTGCTGTAGCGATGAGGTGAGATTAACTTTGAGGGCAGGGATAATGAGAGAGTGGTGATGGTACGGGGGCCTGAGCTAGGAGGGAAAACTGCAGGAGGTGGGCAGGGAGGGAGGTCAGTGTGATGTGGATGGGGGTGTAGGGAGGTGACAGGAAAAGGAGAGAGGGAGCAGGGCTGAGTTGTGGGGTAGCAGGACCATGGGGCAGAGGTGAATGAAAGTGGGGTAACAGGAAAGGAGGGGGAAGGAAACAGAGGGATGGAGGGGAGACAGAGGAGGAGGTGTAGGAGACTAGGGGGGAAGGATAAAGATACATGATTAGGTAGACACTGAGTGATGTTGGGAGTATAAGAAAGCCTTGACATAGTGTTAAGTAGGTAAATAGGTTGAGGGAAAGTGGAAGTAGGAGAGGAGACTGTAAGGGAATCAGAGCAGAAGAATTGCAGAAATGCAGGTGAGAAAAGCAGTGTAGGCTCAATGGGTGTAGATTTAGTATGAAATGAGTCAAAAGCGTAGATAAAGTGGGTGCAGAAATGTATTTGGACTGTAAGAAATGAAAGGATTGTGAGAGGGTTAAGAAGCAATAGTAATTCTGTTAGATTTTTTAAGTGTTTGTAGATGAGAAGATGAACTCACGATTGTCCCAAAGAAGATCTTTGTGATCCTGATTATGGATGGAAACTTGATCTTACATATGTTCCTTTCTGCAAATGGGTTGCATGAAAGTTGGAGGGTGATACATTTGCATATACAGTTGATATTGATAACCCATGATATTTATGATTTATTTCAATCAGGATTCAGGAGAAGACATAGCACTGAAACAGCCCTGGTGTGTGTGTTAAATGATCTTCTGATGGCAAAAGACAGAGGTGACTGTTCAATATTAATCCTTCTGGATCTCTCGGCAGCATTTGATACCGTGGACCATGGGCTTCTGATTGAGCGACTGATACATTTCTGTGGTCTGGATGGCACAGTCCTAAGCTGGTTCAAATCATTTCTCACAGGCAGGTCACAGAGAGAATCATCTGGATTATACTCATCACCACCAGTGCCATTGCCATGTGGTGTCCCACAAGGTTCTATACTATCCCCCATGCTTTTTGCAGTATACATGCTCCCATTGGGTGAAATAATCAGGCGCCATGGCCTGGTCTACCACTGCTATGCAGATGATACACAACTGTACTTGTCCTTTGCTCCGGGCACTGATAACCCAATAGCAACCCTAAATGGCTGTCTAGCTGAACTACAGGAGTGGATGAGCGCCAGTTGGCTGCGACTGAACCCGGATAAAACAGAGGTCCTTATGATACGACCGCAACATCAAAGGACAATAGCCAACAATGCAGCATAGCCAGAGCCGGCCTTAGGCATATGCAAACTAGGCAAATGCCTAGGGCATTTGGTATGCTTAGGGGCACCAGCAGCTTCTGCTGATTAAAATGATATGCGGCATGCCTATATTCTGTGTGTGACTGCAGCTGTATCTGCATACGAAATGCTACGTTGCAGTGTAGTCCTGTGAATCACTGTAATGTAGCATTTCGTATGCAGATACAGCCGCAGTCGCACACAGAATATAGGCATGCTGCATATCAATTTAATCAGCAGAAGCTGCTTGTGCATCCTAGCCACATAGTCATGCAAATATTATGATGCATTTTCATAAACAAAAGGCGACCAACGTTAGCAGAGCTGCCAGCTGACTCATGCCAGGCATCTCCTGCAGAACTAGCGGCGGTGCTAGGGGGCACCAGCCAAAATCTTGCCTAGGGCATCATATTGGTTAGGGCCGGCTCTGAGCATAGCCAACCAACTGGACTTACACTCGGGGATTCAGAATTACAGACCAGTGATCGTGTGCGGAATCTTGGTGTTGTCCTGGATGGTGGCTTGACACTTAAACATCAGATATCAGCCACAATCAAATCCTCATTCTTTCACCTGAGAAACATAGCCAGAATCAAGCACTTAATTCCCTCAGATGATATGCCAAAAGTCATACATGCATTTGTATCATCTCGTTTAGACTACTGTAATGCCCTCTACCTTGGTCTCCCAGCAAAAGAATTGCAGCGCTTACAGCTGGTGCAAAACACAGCTGCCAGGCTATTAACCAACCAGACCCGTTCTAGCCACATTACACCTATCCTCTACTCCCTTCACTGGCTGCCTGTACGATGGCGAATCATCTTCAAGATTGGCCTACTGAGTTTCAAAGCATTACATGTCCAAGGACCAAGGTACCTGAAACAGCTTCTGACCCCATACTGCCCCACTCGATTACTGCGATCTGGAGATGAAGGACTTTTAGCAGTACCTAGAATCTACCGTAATTCATCTGGGGGTCGAGCTTTTAGTCAGGCGGCTCCGACTCTATGGAACTCACTTCCCCGCACAGTGCGAGAGGCCCCAACTATAGAATCCTTCAAAAGTAGACTCAAGACTTTTCTGTTTACTCAAGCATTTCCATAATGTCCCTTTTAGTATCTTCATGCTTCTGTATTTTATGAAAATGTACTTCATTATTTTCTGTACTATATTATGCTATGTATCTGTTAAGCGCCTTGAGTCCTATTGGAGAAAGAGCGCTATATAAATAAAATTATTATTATTATTATTATTATTATTATTATTATTATAAGTAGTTCATCTGTTGTTGTTTGAAGTTTTCTTTCAGCCCCATTGGCCCAAATGTATTAAGTCTTACAAAGTCATAAAGTGGAGATGGGTAAAGAGTGATAAAGTACCAGCCAATCAGCTCCTAACTGCCATGTCACAGGCTTGGTTTGAAAAATGACAGTTAGGAGCTGGTTGGCTGGTAATTTATCACTCTTTATCCCTCTCCACTTTATCAATTTTTAAGGCTTAATACAATTGGGCCATTATGTTTAAGTTTGTATTGTCTTTTGTCTGCATTGTTAGGTCCTAATGTTATAAATAAAAGTTAAGTTTTATTCTATAGCAAAGAGTGCCCCAACAAACAGAGGGGCAGATGTATTAAGCCTGGATAAGTGATAGAGCAGTGATAAATGCAAGGTGATAACGCAGCAGCCAATTGGCTCCAAAATGTAAATTGACAGTTAGGAGCTCATTGGCTGGTGCGTTATCACCTTACAATTATCACTGCTTTATCACTTCTCCAGGCTTAATACATCTGCCCCAGAGTTTCCTTTTTTCCCTATGTTTAATTTTTGTAATGTTTTTTTTTTTAAACTCTTGAGAGCACTGCTGGTCTGTTTAAATCTACATACCTATCTAGACATTGATTGTATTAATATTTACACTTACTATACCATCCATGTATGCTGGTTTGGATGTACACCCCTGTTTAGTGGTAACCAGTGTGCTGACCTACCCCAACCTTTGAATATGAATAAGATAAACTTTAAGGACAAAAGGAGAGATCGTCAAAGCTATACAGTAGTTCAAGTGCATAACACAACAATGTAGGTAGAATACTAAGCCAGATTTGGTCATGGTGATACAGATTAATTGAACTGTGAGTAGGAAGAAGCAGGTAGTTTAAGACAAGATGACCACATTGGGAGCAGGCAAAAGGTACACTGTTTAGCAATACTGGGTGTAGACATAAGCAGGGTGTTCAGACAAGCCAGGTCGGTACACAGTAGGGACGTACAGTCAGGGGAGGCAGTGCCTCCCCTCTAATTTTCCACCTGATGATTACAATAATATAAAGAATATATTTATAATACAGATTCTGTGTTATAACTACCTTCTTTGTATTATTCTACTCGTATTTGCAGTAAAACCTAGCCATTACTGGATTGGAGGCAGCGAGAGAGCTGCCTCCCACTGACAATTATAAACTGTAAGAAGCAGGGGCGGAGTCACAGCTGGGGGCAGGAAAAGCCCATTGAAAAAAATGTGGGGATGAGGCACCTCTAACTCTGCCTCAATGACTGTTATGCACACCAGTGCCAGCAGGAATGTACTGGTGTCTGAACGGAGAGGGATGCAAAACAAATGAACTCACAGACAGACTGGGGAATATGACATTACATACACAGAAGGTGATAGGGTAACAAAATAAACACAAAGTGAACAGAGAAGCCCAAAGGCTAAGAAACTGGGTGTCTCCCTAGTATTAGGAATGCTCAGATGGAAAGAAGCGAGATGTTGTGATTTAATACGTAGAGAACCCGAAATGCTGTTGCTAAGGGCAACAGCAAAACCCTAAAGGGTTACCAACGGGTGTGGCAGTAAACTCCTTGGTCAGAGATGGAATAATAGACACAAGGAGAGTCTCCACAATCCTAGTCCTCACTTGCAGTGCACTGGTTCAGTTTACTGCCACTAAACTGACACCTGAACACCTTGCACAGTGAGAAAGGATTTTGGCAGGCAAGTCTGAGAATACAGCCGCAAACTTGCTAGGTTCACAGAGTAGCAAAAGAACCCCAGCAGGTTAAACGACTGACTCCAGTCTTACTGCTAGGTCTGGATTGGCAGAGTGTAATACCAAATCCCAAGGCCTATTTGCAGTAAGCAACAAACAAATACAAAGTTTACACAGTACTAGCTAGCTTTCAGGAACTGACTAACCAACAAAGATTCAGCAGCATCTGCCTAACCTGAGAAGAGGGTTTATATAGCAGGTGCTGTCCACGCCCCACTCAGACCTCACAGACTGTGAGCACAAAAACCAGCACCGGATCCCCTGCCGTGCACAGAGCCTGTAACCACTGCACAGCAAAAGACCCGAACCGGAGTATCAGCTACGCTCAGGTTACTCCGCTAGCACTTGTCTCCCGGTTGCCATGACGACGTGGCAGCACAGAGCAGGAGACCCTAACAATGACAGAGCTGTGATAGCTGATGCAGGAACGGATCCAGAGGGGGCGTGACACTGCTGTCTGACCCTCCCTGATTGGATGCCTGAAAAAGGAGGCTTGGTTACACTAGTTATCCTCACTAGTTGATTTCCTGCCCAACTAGCCCCTGTACATCCGCCCCATACATACTGTAACTCCATCGATGATACTCGGCTCATGACTCCCCCTGGCGCAGCATCTCGGACTATCGGGGGTAATTCTGAGTTGATCGCAGCAGGAACTTTGTTAGCAGTTGGGCAAAACCATGTGCACTGCAGGGGAGGCAGATATAACATGTGCAGAGAGAGTTAGATTTGGGTGTGGTGTGTTCAATCTGCAATCTAAATTGCAGTGTAAAAATAAAGCAGCCAGCATTTACCCTGCACAGAAACAAAATAACCCACCCAAATCTAACTCTCTCTGCACATGTTATATCTGCCCCCCTGCAGTGCACATGGTTTTGCCAAACTGCTAACAAAGTTCCTGCTGCGATCAACTCAGAATTGCCCCCTATGACACTACCTGTAGTGCTACATCCGTCTAGCAGTGCCCTTTTGCTGCAGTGTACGCCAGAGCTCTGTGGGGGACCAGATGCCTTTACTACACATTACCCCACTCGTGCTGCTGGTGGCCCCTACTCGCCTGCAGGTTCATGGAGCTGGTGAGACCTGGCTGTTGGGGCCCCCCACCAGGGGTGTTTGCCTGTTGCTGAGCAGTGCCGCAATTTGTGGGTGTTTAGGGGGCGGGGCCTAATGCAGAGAAGTGTTCGCCCCCTGGACAAACCTGTGCTCAGGGTTATGGCTAAAACCAAGTTGGAGAAAGTACCTCTGATGTCACCAGGCGGAGGAGCAAGCTCTGAACACAGGGGGAGGAGCATGCTTCGGGCTCGCTCCGCTTCGCTTCACTCGCCACCAGGTTACTAAGGGGACTAGTTGGTGGCATGGATAGTGAAAGTACTTTCCCACCGGCCTACTTCCTCCCCAAGACGCCAGAGGTCCGTTAGCCCATTAGCCCTTTAGCATGTGTAGTAAGGTAGTGTCACTGTTTCCTGCTCGCTCCCTCTCCCTCTCCCTAACCCCCTCTCTCTCCATTACACTCCCTTCTCTCTCTTTCTTTATCTTTCCCTAACACACTTTCTCCCTGACCGTCAGTCTCTCTCCTTGACACTCTCTCTCCCCCGACACTGTTTATCCCACTCTCTCTCTCCCTGACACTGTGCCTCTCCATCCTTGACACTGTTTCTCCCTCCCTCTCTCTCCCTGACATTCTCTCCCCCTCTCTCTCCCTGACATTCTCTCCTTGACACTGTCGCTCTCATTGACACTCTCTGTCTCTCTCTCCCTGACACTGGACCTTATTCAGAGTTGGCCACATCAGCAGCCCACAGAACAGTTTGCCAGCATTGACAAACTGCACCTGCGCAGTGGAAGCATCACACCTGCGTGACCTTACATACAGGGCCAGTGCAAGGCTGTTCGGTGCCCACCTGCAAACTATACATTTGCGCTCTCCCTCCCATACTTAATAAAGGGACAGTGCATGCCGAAGTCACATGCCACAAAAACCGGATGGGGAGTGGTCACACAATAGTACCAATTCAAAATACACCACACAGTAGCACAATCTACTTCACTATTATATATATATATATATATATATATATGTACAGTATATATATATATATATATCATAGGTGTTTCTATAATGGGTGCAGTGTGTGCAGTGCACACAGGCCCCTAGGTCCGGGCGGGCCCACACCGCACACATATAGTATACATACCCCTCAGGAGTCCCACGGCAGCCATTTCCAAGTGATTTGCGCATGCGCACTGGAGATGTCCCTGGGAGCAAGGTGCAGGTGCCAAGTTCCCGGAGACCTGCGCATGCGCAGTAGACTGGCATTATGCCAGAGTTGACTAGCTGCCAGAGAGGAGGGGGCCAGCAATGGGCGCTGCATGCGCGTCTTCTCCTCTCTTAAAAACGTCCCTGATATATACAGTATATATGTAGAATGGAAATCCACCCACACATATATATAGATAGATTGATATAGACATACAAACAGATACAGACAGAAAGATAGATAGATAAACAGAAAGACAGAAAGATAGTCACACATAAAAAGAAAATTTACTTATACCCCTTTCAGTTCCTCTGTGGGGTCTCAGGCTATCTCTCTATTGATCCAGAGTCCTGGCAGGTTATGAGATGGCTCTATGGAGATGAGAGCATCTAGTGGCTCCTGGCAGTACTGCAGTCAGCAGTAACTGCAGCTCTTTGCTTCCGGAACCATCCTTTGATGGGCTGTTCGTTTCCCCCTCCCCTGCTAGGTCACTGTTCTAAGTCTAGAAGAGCCGCGATTCAGGCTACCGGCGCTGCTGCTTGTACAATGATAGGCGTAGCAGCAGCCGGCAGCAACAGCGCACAGCACAGGGATGCAGAGCAGGGAGAGCGCCTCTCCAGCCTGGTGCCTCCCTGCTTTGCATCCCCTTGCTGAGCAGGTTACGTCAGCTCTGCTTACATACTGCAGCCACATCCCGGCAGGATGTGGCCGTAGTGTGATGGACAGTGGGGGCGTTCGCAGGGAGGTGACGCACCGTTGGGGGGGTGTGGCGGGCCAAATGGGTGCATTTATGGCAGTCACTCCGATTAAAAAAATGGCTGCAGGCCACCTGACACTACAGCCAGGCTGCACTGCCAGGGGTCAACCTTAATTTGATGTGTCCGCAATTTAATTGCGGACACATTGTGAGGCGGCACTACACATGCTGGGTGGCCTTCCCCTGTGCTGGGCAGTCCCCAGCATGTGAGCAGATGGTCCACTGTCTCTCTCTGTCTTAAGAGGAAATGTAGTAACAGCAGTAGAGGGTGGGTGATGTGTGGTAGTGGGGGCCCAGAGTTATCCATGTATCGGGAACCAAGATTTCTGTTGCCGGCCCTGCCCCCAGTCCTCTCTCTGCCCCTGTTCTTCTCAATGTGTTACTACATTTTATTGTCCTGTCTCTGATTTTATTACCCCACATCCACAGCCCCTTCAGTCTTTCCACCTGCCCCTATCTCTACCCCTCTCTCTTTGTGACTGCTGTGTCATTGTACTGTTTTTGACACCCTCTAATACCTCACCCAATCGCCTTTCTGTGCAGTTACTGTATTCCCTTTTCCTGTGTGACCGCACTCTCAATGTCCTGTCTCTAACAATATCCCCAGCCTCTCTCTCTCTGTCTCTCATTCTTTGCTCATTGCATAATTGCCCTACCCACACTGGCCAGTGCCTCCCCAGCTATTGACCTCACCGCTCACCACTGGTACACAGATGTAGTGGTGGACTGGGGAATTTAGGGCCCACAGCTGGAATGCAATAATAGAGGCCCACAAAAGTTCATGGCCTGTTACAGAAGTGTGGCAAGTCCTACAGAGACATAGCCATCTTGATTCTTTTTTCTTTTTTCTCTCTGCGGCACTTACATAGTAGTGTCCCCAGTTCATATTATATGCCTCATAGGTCCAGTTCATGTTATATGCCATAATATTGTTGCCCCAGTTCATGTTATATGCCACACTGTGCCCCAAGGTTACATTATATGCAACACTGGTCATGTCAAAAATATTGTGCATTTGCAGAATGTCCTTTCGGTCATCTACACTCAAATGGGTGTTAGATTTGCCTGCTTTTCACAGAGTGCACTATGGGAGGCTTCCTATACTTTGGCCTCAGAGATAGATGTAGTGTAGTTGCTACTGCTAAATTTTGCTAATAAACACTTGATCAGCACTTACTATAGGTTTCTCCTGGTAACTGCCAGCATATGAAGGAGACCCACGTTCCAAACGGCAGAAAATCTTTCAAATTCTGTGCTCACTAAGGACTGAATGTAAATGATATAAATAAATACAGTAGTTTCCAAGTACTTCACAAGTCACTTACTCTTACAAGAGTTCCGGTGTCTAACACCATTTAGTGGGACATGTACTAAGCAGTGATAAAAGTGGAGAAGTGAGCCAGTGGAGAAGTTGCCCATGGCAACCAATCAGCTGCTCTGTATACTTTTATAGTATGCAAATTATAAATGTTACGTCAATGCTGATTGGTTGCCATGGGCAACTTCTCCACTGGCTAATTTCTCCATTTATATCACTGCTTAGTACATCTCCCACATAATGCCCAAACCCTCCTTAGATGCCAAATAAAAGAAGTTGTGTTGTCCAATGTTCTGTGGCAGCCTCAGATACACAGCCCAATATCAAATACAACAGATTCCAAATTAGTCTCAGTCTTTATATTATATAAATTGGGTCCACCCTATACTATCCTCCTCCATGTACATTATGTCTCACACCATTTTGCAGCACCTCATAAATAAGGATAAGGACAGTATTAGAGACACTATTGTGCATAAATTAAATAAATGTATGTTCTCACCTGTCTGTTGCCCCTTATGCTAATGCCACAGGAGGACAAAAGATGGCTCTTACTGGCATTGCAGATCCGAGTGCTGTGCCTGAAGATGCAGCATCAGATTATCATTGCGGCCATTGGTTGCTATGTTAGCAGTCATCGCCATCTGAGTAAGCCCAAGCTTACTCAGAATAACCGCCGGTACTCCTTTGCCGGGACCTGGAAATCTGCATCGGAAGGCACAGATCCTGGCCTTAGCATGCCTACAAATCTTTTTGTAAAATGGTCCCCGTTGCAGCCCCTGTCCCAAACGTCTTGGGGGCATTGTGTGCGAATCCGCACACAGAGATCTGCACATGTGTAGTGCAGCATCTGCACATCTCTCTACATCTGAAATTTGTGTACAACTCTAAATTGTGCCCTATAGCTGCAGACGGGTTGGGCAAAACATGCCAGCAGTTGGAATACCCGACAGTCAAAAGACCGACAGTGGGATCCCAATAGCCAGAATCCCGACGCACCCTGGTAAGTATTTTTACCCTACCCCTGACCCTACCGCTAACCCTAACCCCCCACCCGCAGCTTAAACCTAATCGCCCCCTCCCCTAACCTAACCCAGACTTCCCCCTTCTGCAGCCTAACCCTAACCTCCCCCATCCCCACATCCTAACCTTAACCCTCCCCCTCCTATTTAACCCTAACCCCTGTACATACTTCCAGGATGTGCCAAGATTCTGGCCATCGGGATCCCGCAGTCGGTCTTCTGTCGGGATCCCAGCTGCCAGTATTTTGACCGCAATCCCTGCAGGTCCCAGGGTTACCAGTGCTTTCAGAATCTCAGGGACAAGTACAAGTGTCCCCCATTTGCCTCCCTGTTGCTGAGCCTGTAGCTGAGAGTATAAGAGCAAATAAAGAATATAAATTGCTTTAAACATCACAGCATATAAGTTTTGTAAAAAAACAAACAAAAACTAGATGAATCACTGCTATTTGCATAGAAGAGGTCATGGAACAGTTCCCACACACGGCCTGTACTGTAAATGCACAAGCATTTAAAATAATTATTTAACAAAGGCAGCATTTTACTTGCAGAAATGTTTTCAACCGCTGCTCTCAAGGCCACTTAGAACATATATACCAGAAAAAAAATTGTTATGAGTTGTAATAAACCAGACTTACTGAGTTGGAGACTTGCATTCAGGGTTGGCCTTGCTCTAGGAGGAGATGCAAAACTACTTAATTGTTTAATAACCTCAAATTCCTTTTAACTGTAAATACAAACAAATGTGTCCCTCTTCAACATACTTATTACTTTCATAGCAAGTCCTTGTGTAACAGAGAGAGCGAGTCCCACTTGACCCTCAATAGTTAAAGTGAATAGGCTGATTAGGTCATCATGAGGTTTACTTACCTGCAACAAAGAGCTGCTACAGGAAGCTATCCATATATGGATATATTGAACAGATTATGTGTTCAGAGTGCAGCTGGAGAAATCCGCCCATTCAGTGAAGAAAAGCCAGGCGTGATCACATCTAATGGCTGCAGTGGTGGAAGTGTGGAAGATGTTGCAGACAGGTCATACTGGGGCCTGTATGTCCAGTCCATGAGGGATTGTGGAAGCCAATCAGAGCTCAGTATGTGGAGGAGCTGCTGAGGGTGAGGAGGCCTGTGTCTAACCCTGGAGGAGACAGGGGAGACCACTAAACTCTGGGACTGAGCTATGCATTACTAGGAAAAAGCCAGGCCAGTGAGTAGATCAGGGGTTCCTTACCTAATGCCGGTGAGTAACCTGCAAGAAATCAGAACTGAGACTGTGTATCTGAGAGGCCAGATTGTGAGGCTGTACATGTGAGTAGCTGTGAAGCCAAAGTCAAGGTGGCCAGGTGGCCAGGAGTCTACCTGCAGGAGAGGCAGGGAGACCTCTAGACTTTGTCTGAGAAGCCAGAGGCCAAGCCAAGTCAGGCTATCCCTGGTAAGACTGAGAGATTTAGAACTTTATGTTTGCATGCTAGCTGCACAATTATAGTGAAGGACAAAGAAGTGAGTCAGTGCCCTGAATGCGGGCTAGGTGTTTGTTATTTTCTGTTCACTTGTTTCCTGATTTCATGCTGAAAGTAAGGTACCATTACGTTTGTTTACCTGAAAATCTGCGTTGGGTCCTGTTTGAACACCTAGAAACGACACAAATTCACTTCTCTACCAAGCTAATTATCCCGTCGGGATTTTGATTGTAGGTATTTCATACCGATCCCATCTAGCTCAACCTAGCTTAGGTCAACCCAGTCAGGTTAGGTACACACCACTATATGATATATTGAACAATGGCCCTCATTCCGAGTTGTTCGCTCGCAAGCTGCTTTTAGCAGCTTTGCACACGCTAAGCCGCCGCCTACTGGGAGTGAATCTTAGCTTATCAAAATTGCGAACGAAAGATTAGCAAAATTGCGAATAGACACTTCTTAGCAGTTTCTGAGTAGCTCCACACTTACTCGGCATCTGCGATCAGTTCAGTGCTTGTCGTTCCTGGTTTGACGTCACAAACACACCCAGCGTTCGCCCAGACACTCCTCCGTTTCTCCAGCCACTCCCGCGTTTTTCCCAGAAACGGTAGCATTTTTTCGCACACACCCATAAAATGGCCTGTTTCCGCCCAGAAACACCCACTTCCTGTCAATCACATTACGATCACCAGAACGAAGAAAAAACCTTGTAATGCCGTGAGTAAAATACCTAACTGCATAGCAAATTTACTTGGCGCAGTCGCACTGCGGGCATTGCGCATGCGCATTAGCGACTAATCGCTCCGTTGCGAGAAAAAATACAGAGCGAACAACTCGGAATGACCCCCAATGTTGCAATCCATGACTGATTGCAATGACTATCATATAGTGTGTACTCCCAATTCCACCCACATTATCGTTTGATGAATTGGCTAGTCGAATGGTCGCATAGTCCGATTTGGGATAGCCATGGTTTAATCCGAGTACTTAATATATACTATATTGGGCAATGTTGCAATCTGTGATGTACTCCCAATTCCGCCCAATTCAAAAGCACGTAGTCAGATGAGCTGGAGCGATACAGAGAATTACTTTATAATTTGCTTTATAGTGTCAGGGCCAGGTATTTGACAGCACAAGATCTGTCTGCAAGTTGATCATGCACAGTTGCAGTTCCACAATGTTAGATTATACTCGTGTTGGACCTGTACCTCCAGTCTCTCTCAGCCCAAGAGCAATTCTGGCAAAGGTAGGTCAGCTATAAATCTTTGTCAGTCTCTTAAGTTTTTTCATTCTGATAGGGAAGGAGAAAGTTTTAAGGGGCAACACCTCCTCTAACCCCCGGTTAGAGTGCCCAAACTGCCATTTGAGTAATCAAACCATGGACTTTTCACACATTCCTGCTAGCCAACTCAGGAAGCTAAATGAACACATATTAACCAGTCATTGAACAAAATGGAAACCTGTGTGCAATTGCTGGCTAAGTTCAATATTATGTTTTTTCCAATTTGTATAAATTAACTTAAATTTATCTTGATAATAGGAATAAACAACAATAATCTGTAAAAATCCAATAGCCAAACAATTTGTTCATTTACTCAAAAAAACCTGATGATGGATTCCAGTAAATGAACACTCCCCTCCTACCTTTGTGAGAGGGGCAGTGCAATGCGATGCCTGCTGCCGTGTAAGTGTAGGCTGGCTGCTTATCTGGCGTCGCACCCTCTCACCTTCAGGCCGTATGAATCCTAAACTGGACCCGGACACGATGCTCTAGGAGGAAGGAGATGATGTGAGTGCCGCTTCTCCTGACTGCAGACCAAAACACCCACCGGACAAAGAGGTTTCCCACAATAGACATTTCAGGCTTAGGTGAAGGTCATCGGCACTCTTGGCCTCAGAGCCCGAATTATCACCTTTTGGCACTAGCGCACCAAGTGAAAATTCATCCTTGCACCGGGGTACAAGGCCCATTGTCCACCCAGAAGAAAGGGGGATAGGTAGGGACAAAGACACACAGAGATGGTTCTCACTGTCGTCAGTCTTGCACTTCACCTGCTCCTCCACTTACAGGTCTTTAAAGAAGACAAAAACACATACTGTGCAGGGCCTAACTCTAGCCTGGTGTAACACCACTACACTAACTGCAACAACAGATACACGCTCGCACTCACAGTCAGTCACCCAGCAGCAGCAACGGCAGCAGTAGCGGCACAGTGCTGAGCACACAGAACGGAGAGAGAGCAGCTGACGGGCAGCACGGAGCCAGTGCGCAGCCTCCTACATCTGACGGTTGCATACACGCTGCAGATTGATATATCGGGATTTGTACCAATCTGAAATGTTTGCGAAAACCAGTACCAAGGTGACGCTTAAGCCGATTTACAATTTCGTGGAGAGGACAAAACCTTGATTTGATGAGCCTGATTGAATATCTGGTACGCAGAATATTTACTGACATGTTGATTCTGAACTTTAACGTGAAAAAACTACCCCATTAGATTAGGCTCTTGTCCCTTGTCCTTGTTTATATATATATATAAATATATATATATATACACTCAAACAAAAACACACACACAAACGCACACACTTTCTGTGGTGAATTTTGTTGTGGATATATATCCTGCTATATAATCTACTATCCATACTGATTATATGTATGATACAGGTACCTGAAATTTTCTTTAATTCTTTCATTTAATTAAATACTTGTGTGCAATTGTGCATTTTTGTTTATGATATTATTTTAACATTTATGTAAAAGTTAAGTTTTATATGAGTGCCTCCCACTACTTGCTGTATATTATGAGATATCATATCACTGTTATCAGATCTGTGACAGTTTTCAAGCAAGTTCCTCTGATTTTATTTGTACCAATATATGTGACATTAGATTTTCAGTGAGGAGGAGTGTGTAGTTGATGTTACAAATGGTAAGGGGGCACTGTCATTTGGCATAATTTGAACTGGAGGCCACTGTAATGTGTCACAATATGAACTGGGGGCCACTGTAATGTGTCACAATATGAAATGGAAGCCACTGTAATGTGTCACAATATGAACTGGAGGCCACTGTAATGTGGCACAATATGAACTGGAGGACACTGTAATGTGGCACAATATGAAATGGAGGCCCTATACTGTGGCATAATATAAACTGGGGCACTGTGTAACGTGGCATACTTTGAACTGGAGGGCACTCTAATGTGGCACAGTATGAACAGGGGTGTACTATGGCATAATACTGTATGAAATGGGGACACTGTATGTCATAATGTAAATTGGGGATACTGTGTGGCATAATGTGAACTGGTAGGGCTGCAGTGTAACATCATGCAAACTAGGGAACTAGAATGGTTCATAAAATAAACCAGGGCAATACTATGGCGTATAATATTAACTAGGGCACTAATATGGTTCAGAAAATGAACTAGGGCACTATTATGGGGCATAAAATGTGACAACTGCTGCAAAGAAGTGTCTCTCAAGAAACATTGCGACAGGGACCCCTTCAATATGTTGCTATGGAGCCCACAAAGTTTTGGTTGAGCCCCTGCATCCATCCAAGATCGATCAACATCAGCATCAGAGATGCATTTGCAATCAATAAATCACAAGCAGATTAGTAGTGCCGGTGGCCGTTACCAGGGGCGGATCCAGAATAAAATGATAGGGGGGGCACTATGGAAGGGGCAAGTACATTTTTGTGCGGCTTCGGTGCATGTGAGGTGGCGCTTCTTAAACAATGCCCACAGTTGTAGCGCTCATTATGCAATGTCCACTGTACTGGTAGTGCCCCTTATATAGACCCCATAGTAGTGGTGCCCCTTATGCAATGCCCATATTGCCCCCAGTAGTAATGCCCCTGCAGTTATGACCCCAGTAGTTTACCCCCGCCCCCTTTAGTTTAGCCTCCCAGTAGTAATGCCCCCAGTAGTTTGCCTGCTTGTAGTTTAGCCACCAGTAGTAATGCCCCCCTGTAGTTTGCCCCATTGTAGTTTAGCCCCTGTAGTTATGCCCCCTTTTAGTTTAGCCCCCAGTAGTAATGCCCCCAGTAGTTTGGCCCCTGTAGTTATCCCCCAGTAGTTTGGCCCCTGTAGTTATGCCCCCAGTAGTTTGGCCCCCCTGTAGTTTAGCCCCCAAGTAGTAATGCCCCTGTAGTTAAGCCACCAGTAGTAATTCCCCTGTAGTTATGCCTCCAGTAGTAATGCCCTCCTGTAGTATGCCCCCAATAGTTAGCCCCTTTGTAGTTAGTCCCCAGTAATAATGTCCCCCAGTAGTTTGCCCCCAGTAGATGCCCCCCAGTAATAATGTCCCCCATTAGTTTGCCCCAAGTAATAATGTCCTCCAGTAGTTTGCCCCCAGTAGTAATGCCCCCTAGGAGTTTGCCCCCAATAGATGACCCCCCAGTTGTAATTCCCCCAGTAGATGCCCCCCAGTAATAATGCCCCCAGTAGATGGCCCCCAGTAAAAATGTCCCCCAGTAGTAATGCCCCCAATAGATGACCCCCCAGTAGTAATACCCCCAGTAGATGTCCCCAGTAATAATGCCCCCAGTAGTTTGCCCCCAGTAGTAATGCACCTTGTTGATGCCCCCCCAGTAGTAATGTCCCCCCGTAGTTTGCCCCCAGTAGATGCCCCCGCTGCACTAAGGAAGAAAAAAACATCATACTTACCGAGCCCCGTTCCCGCTTCCAGACCGCACCAGTCCTCCTCTTGGTGTCCGCTCCTCAGCACTATGAGAGAGACGTCATGACTGACCTCTCTCCCATAGCGCACACCGCACAGTGACAGCGCCGGAAGCCGGAGCTCAGTACTGAGCTCCTGCCTCCGGCTGCCGCTGTGCAGGGAGACGGTCGCCCGCTGGTAACACAATCTCAGCGGGCGCCTGTCATCTCCCTGTGCGGCGCAGACGCCGGGAGGGGACGGGGGACGGAGGCCACAAATGACAGGTGGCCGTTACCATTATATATTTGTACCTGCCATCAAGCACAAAAAATGAAAATGCGTGTCTGTACCGGTCTGTATCTGTTTGTATCCCTGTGTCTGAAAAGCATTTAGGTACAATATTTTAATGACTATTTAAAACTATATTGTTTTTATTATCTTATTGCATATGTTTCTGTTATGTTCATAGTCCATAAATTATCTGTTTTTCCCAGTGATATTTCTTTTTTTCTTTTTTCACTTTGCCAAAAATCTGCTAGAGAAAAAAAATCATAGTGCATTAAATACTACATATTGAACTGATAATAATAATAAATATCATTAATCTTTATTGATTTATACTAATCCTAACAATGTAGCATACGGTACATTCAGTCACATAGTGGGAATTAATGATTGTTAGGCATGACATTTGGTAAATAACAAGTTGTTCAGAGACACAATCTGTCATGGGACAAAACAATATTTTTGTACATTACACGGAGCTGTTTCATCGCAGAAAGATCCATGCAAATACCACTAATTCCTGTGTTATATTTAGTAGGGAAGTTTTATCCTGGGAGTTGCATCACTGTATAAATGCTAGTTATTACTTTACAGTCAAAATTGGAAAACAGTATTATACAATTGGCAAGTGACTGTAGGTCTGTAATGTCTGTAATGTCTGCAATGACATCTCTAATTCTATGTGCAAAATGGGTAGAAAAATTGTATTTTGAAACCTATCGTATCATATGTTTTCATTAATGTAGGCCTTTCACCTACACATAGTGGAAGCAGTCATTTTGTGCGCCTATTAATTCTCTAGTAACTAATGCATACTTCTCAACATTTACAGTCAGGTCCATAAATATTGGGACATAGACACAATTCTCATATTTTGGGCTCTATACACCACCACAATGGATTTGAAATTAAACTAACTGCTTTAACTGCAGACTTTCCGCTTTAATTTGAGGGTATTTACATCCAAATCAGGTGAACGGTGTAGGAATTACAACGGTTTCTATATGTGCCTCCCACTTTTTAAGGGACCAAAAGTAATGGGACAAACTAAACAATCCTAAATCAAACTTTCACTTTTTAATACTTTGTTGCAAATCCTTTGCAGTCAATTACAGCCTGAAGTCTGGAACGCATAGACTTCACCAGACGCTGGGTTTCATCCCTGGTGATGCTCAGCCAGGCTTCTACTGCAAATGTCTTCAGTTCCTGCTTGTTCTTGGGGCATTTTCCCTTCAGTTTCCTTCAGTTCTGTCTTCATCAGGTGAAATGCATGCTCAATCGGATTCAGGTCAGGTGATTGACTTGGCCATTGCATAACATTCCACTTATTTGCCTTAAAAAACTCTTTAGTTGCTTTCGCAGTATCCTTCGGGTCATTGTCTATCTGCACTGTGAAGCGCCGTCCAATGAGTTCTGAAGCATTTGACTGAATATGAGCAGATAATATTGCCCGAAACACTTCAGAATTCATCCTGCTGCTTTTGTCAGCAGTCACATTATCAATAAATACAGGTTTAGTATCCCATATCCAAATATTCCGAAATACGGAATATTCCGAAATACGGAATTTTTTGAGTGAGAGTGAGATAGTGAAACCTTTGTTTTTTGATGGCTCAATGTACACAAACTTTGTTTAATACACAAAGTTATTAAAAATATTGTATTAAATAACCTTCAGGCTGTGTGTATAAGGTGTATGTGAAACATAAATTAATTTTGTGAATATACACATACTTTGTTTAATGCACAAAGTTATTAAAAATATTGGCTAAAATGACCTTCAGGCTGTGTGTATAAGGTGTATATGAAACATAAATGCATTCTGTACTTAGACTTAGGTCCCATCACCATGATATCTCATTATGGTATGCAATTATTCCAAAATACGGAAAAATCCGATATCCAAAATACCTCTGGTCCCAAGCATTTTGGATAAGGGATACTCAACCTGTATAAGGGAACCAGTTCCATTGCAGCCATACATGCCCACGCCATGACACTACCACCACCATGCTTCACTGATGAGGTGGTATGTTTTGGATCATGAGCAGTTCCTTTCCTTCTCCATACTCTTCTCTTCCCATCACTCTGATACAAGTTGATCTTTGTCTCATCTGTCCATAGGATGTTGTTCCAGAACTGTAAAGGCTTTTTTTAGATGTTGTTTGGCAAACTCTAATCTGGACTTCCTGTTTTTGTGGCTCACCAATGGTTTACATCTTGTGGTGAACCCTCTATATTCACTCTTGTGAAGTCTTCTCTTGATTGTTGACTTTGACACATATACACCTACCTCCTGGAGAGTGTTCTTGATCTGGGCAACTGTTGTGAAGGGGTTTTTCTTCACCAGGGAAATAATTCTTCTGTCATCCACCACAGTTGTTTTCCGTGGTCTTTTGGTGTTGCTGAGCTCTCCGGTGCATTCTTTCTTTTTAAGAATGTTTCAAACAGTTGATTTGGCCACACCTAATGTTTTGGCTATCTCTCTGATGGGTTTGTTTTGATTTTTCAGCCTAATGATGGTTTGCTTCACTGATAGTGGCAGCTCTTTGGATCTCATATTGAAAGTTGACAGCAACAGATTCCAAATGCAAATGTCACACCTGGAATCTACTTCAGACCTTTTATCTGCTTAATTGATGATGAAATAACGAGGGAATAGCCCACTCCTGTCCATGAAATAGTTGATTGTCCCATTACTTTTGGTCCCTTAAAAAGTGGGAGGCACATATAGAAACTGTTGTAATTCCTACACTGTTCACCTTATTTGGATGTAAATACCCACAAATGAAAGCGGAAAGTCTGCAGTTAAAGCACATCTTGTTTGTTTCATTTCAAATCCATTGTGGTGGTGTGTAGAGCCCAAAATATTGCAGGTTTTTATTTTATTAGGGAGACAATGGGGGTAATTCAGAGTTGATCGAGGCAGCAAATTTGTTAGCAGTTAGGCAAAACCATGTCCACTGCATGGGGGGGGGGGGGCAGATATAACATGTGCAGAGAGAGTTAGATTTGGGTGGGGTGTGTTCAAACTGAAATCTAAATTGCAGTGTAAAAATAAAGCAGCCAGTATTTACCCTGCACAAAAAACAATATAACCCACCCAAATCTAACTCTTTGCAAATGTTATATCTGCTCCACCTGCAGTGCACATGGTTTTGCCCAACTGCTAACAAATGTGCTGCTGCAATCAACTCTGAATTACCCCCAATGTCCATGGCTGTGAGAGGCAGAGGTTAGGGTCAGGCTGCAGGAGGGTTGGGTTATGGTTAAAAATACTTACCGGGAATCACTGGGATTCTGTCCGTCGAGATTCCGCTGTCATTCTTCTGACTGCCGGGATTTCGTACTCAACCCGGTTAAATTACTGTTTGAACTATGTTTATCTTGGTTTGTATACGTGTATGGTGCAGTGAGCCTTGGTTTCATAGACGCAAGTACATCTTACACCACAGTGTTGTGTCTGTGAATCTCTAGAATTTTCTGGTGGGTCTTACATGCCCCAGTATCACACTGTCAGAGAGCATAATAAAATAAGTTAAACTAATATGTATTTTAGTCTAACATAGACCTACCTAATACTCGTAGAACAAAATGTACCCTGAACAAAAGGCACTTTCTTACCTTTCGGAGCTGTCCATATAAGCAAGATGCCTCCAACCTAGCAAAGGCACTATGCAAAATGCTAAAATAACAGTACACAAAGCACAAACCATATAGTACATGTCCTAACAATAATATTAATGACTAAAAAGGTTGCATTATCCAGGTAAAAGCAATTTAGACCAAGAAGCAAAGACAAAATGAAGGTTTTGCTAGAGTTGTTATCAGTACATGTCCGTCCCTTTCTCCTGTAAAAGATGAACTAGAAATATGCTTTACTGCTGTTGCCTGATTGCTAACAATACTATAATAATGGGAAATGATGACAGCTCCAACATTACTATAGTATTTAGTATAAGTGATAAGGAAACTGATGCAATCAAGCCAATCAGAAGCGGCCATGGATTGTCATTATCATCAGTACATTTTGCACCGTTTTTTTTTTTTTTTCTGGTGGTCTCCACTGGACTCATTTTGGGCAAGATATATATCAAAGTGATTTTGCAGTGAATCTCAGAAAACTAGCATTTTCTGAGGTTATCTGCATCAGTTTAGGATCCCCTGCATGCTGTATGTATCATCAGGGTACACAGCAGATACCTCTGTCCCTCGGCAAAGGAGTCCATATAGATTTCCATAAGGGTGCAATCTTGCTGAGTGTATCAAGTTTCCTAAGTTTTGCCTCAAAAACTAACGTTATTGTCTACAATATCGCAAAGCCTTCTCCTTGTAGTAGATATTACAGCAAGTCACATAAATCCCTTGCAGCAATACATACTAGAGCACTTACTGTAAAACAGTAATATACATTACACTCCCTATAGAGGAGGGGGGTGCAGTATGTGCTATGTTAGGCATGTCCTGATCTATAGTAAATATGAAGGCCATGTTTACTATAAAATCTTTATTGTGACAGATGTTTCATACTACAAAGAAGTGAAGTGTTCTGTGTGTTTATACCCAGTGTGTGCACTACCTATACGGGTACTGTGCAGTGACCATAATCATGGATGTTCAGGTCAGAGTCCAGAACCATAGCATTTTCTGGTAGCTGCCAGAAGTTATGCTATGTGGAAAGCTGATGACTGAGGGGAGATAAAAAATTGTTTTTCAGAGACCTGGGAGGCAGGTGTGGGACAGCACATGAAAAGCTATGTCAGGCAGAAAAGGGTATGTTAGTACCTAGAGAGCACCAACTCCAAAATTACTTACAGCTTACTGTAAATGGAATCATGGTGACAATGACAAAGTTAAATGGATAGAACATGGGGACCTAGAATCTGTGTTAAACCTTTATGGCCAGAGAAAGTAAGAGACCATAATTTGAAGGATCATTGACATGATATTAGGAGGGTGCCAATACAAAGGATATAGGACAAGTGTGAGGGTGATTATATCAAATTCATGCAGGGTCCACTCTAAGATCACAGAATTCTCTGATGGAGTTTATTGCAACTGACAAGTTATGTGCAGGAATTGGTCAATACAGAGGATTTTATTATTGAGATCATTTCAATGATAAGCAAGGAGGGAAAGTGTTGAGAAACTCAATCCCTAATAGCTGCTCAAGACAGTGGCCCCCAATTTCTTGGTTCAGGATTTGTTATCCTGTGCCAAGAACATAAAAGAGTCTTAGAGAAGTTATAGGTATTATCTTGCAGTAGCTCAGTGTCCTAGATACCACAGTATAAACATTGAAAAATTTTGGAAAATTATGATAAATGACAGAGAAGTGCTGAAGAGCGTTGTCATAACAAGGTTGTTTCAAGGATCTTCTGGATAACACTTTATATTCAGATGCTGGACTTACTGAGCTCTGTTTGGCTACTGGATCCTCAGAGTTCAATTGTTGGTGTCCTTGACCAAGTATTGAAGCTGCAGTATCTGCCTACTCCTTTATCTCAGCTCAGAGGTGGCAAAGCCACCACTTCATCATGGCCTTGTACAACTTGGATCAATTGGAAATCTTTTCTCTATTTCTTTCTATCTTTCAAAACCTACCCCAGCTAATACACGTATATCTGTAGCTATTCTCTATCATGCACCTATTCTATTTACCTTCTTTCTTCCCATACTCTTGTTCCCAAAATGTATCTGTAAGCTATTTTTCTTTCTCCAGCATTCTATTCTTTCCTTCCTCATCATTATTTCCCCTTCGCTACTTTTCTCCTCACTAGTATTCCTCTCATGTTTTTCTACACCACCTCACTCATGATCCTGCATGCAGTAACACACTTGTCACCCACAAATCAGCTTTCTAAATCCTCTTTCTCTCACTGCCTCATGTAATTTACTGTGTCTCTGCTCTCTTCATATGGATGCCCCAACAATATCTAAGGTTCAACATATTCACAACAGAGCTTATCTACCTCCTCTCAAATCTCCCTAACAATCAATAACATCAATTTCCTAAGGGGGTAATCAATTAATGCTGTTTTTTTGACCAGTCGAAAAAACTGCACTTTTTGCCCTGTTTTAGGTCGAATTTACATTCAACCTATTGAATGCCCATGCTGTTTTATGGACTGGTTTAAAAATCTGACACTGGTGAAAACCATGTGTATTGGTGAATTTGTTGCCTATACACGTGTTCTCGTCTGTTTTTGGCATAGTTTTCGCCCATGCCAATTCGACAAAAAAAAAAAAGTGAAACGGCATGGGGCGAAAATGGATTAAAAAAGGGTGAAAATGCCCACAATTGAATATCCTGTGTTGAATTAGTGCTGTTTTTTTGACCAGTTGAAAAAACGGCACTTAATTGAATACCCCCCCTAAGTCTCCCAAACCTGATGTTTTGGTGTTACAGATTCACAATTGACATCGCTCTCAGCTTTGTTCTCCACAACCTGCATTGTTCATAGCCATTCCTCCACCTCCTTTGGAATATTGCCAGAATAGCCCTTACCTTACCAAGTTGCAACTTTTTAACAATCTCCACTACTGAAGTTACTTAACCTTAACAGCCACGCGGCCCCCAGGAGGCCAATGCACCACCTCAAAAATTCCCAGCAAAATGTATGGATAATGCGCTTCTATGCAGGAGTATATTACTCAATACCTCCTTTTTCTTTGTGCCAAAACACATTCTGAATTGCAGCTACTCGCTGCAATGCAGAATCTGATAGTGTCAACATTTAACAAATTTGGGGGTATTTATTATTTATTTATTAACATTTTCTTATATAGCGCAGCAAATTTCGTTGCGCTTTACAACTGGACACAATGATAAGACAAACGTGGGTAATAACAAACAGTCAGAGGTAGGAAGGCCCTGCTCGCAATCTTACAATCTATGGAGAAATAGGCATTGATACACCAGGATAGGTGCTATCTATTGCATAGTTTCCACCAGATTGCAAAGGTTCTTGGTGGGCTGCATGATACCATAACACAGCAATGATGAACCAGGGTCAGGAGGAAGGGAAAGTGGAGAAAGAGAAAATATGTGGAGGATATGTGTGGACTGTACAGTGGTAATGTAATTGGATAGGAAAGCTTATGAAGTTAACGTGATTCTGGAATTTGATAAGCTTGTCTGAATAGGTGAGTTTTCAGGGAACTCTTGAAGGTTTGGAGACTAGAGGAGAGTCTTATTGTACGTGGTAGGGCATTCCACAGAGTGGGTGCAGCCCAAAGAAAGTCCTGCAATCGTGCATGGGAGCAAGTAATGAGTGTGGATTAGAGATGTGGATCTTGTGAAGAGCAAAGAGGACAGGTTGGGAGATATTTTGAGATAAGAGATGTATGTTGGTGTAGTATGGTTAATAGCCTTGTGTGTAAGTAAAAGTATTTTATATTGAATATGGTAGAATATAGGTAACCAATGAAGGGATGATGAAGGAATATTAGCCTCGCGGCTGCATTCAGAATGGATTGTAATGGTGAGAGTCTCTTCTTGGTTAGACCAGTAAGAAGACTATTGTAATAATCAATGCGGGAGATAACGAGAGCATGGATTAGAGTTTTAACAGTGTCTTGTGTAAGGTATGATCATATCTTGAATATGTTTTTAGATCATGTAACATGATTTTGAGACAGATTGAATGTGGGAAACAAAGGACAGTTCAGAGTCAAGGATGACACCTAGGCAGTGAGCTTGTGGTGTATGGTTGATTGTAGAGTATTTAACAGTGATAGAAATATCAGGTTGGTAACTGCTATTGGCCGGTGGAAATATAATTAACTCTGTTTTGGAAATATTAAGTTTGAGGTGGTGAGATGACATCCAAGATGAAACAGCAGAGAGGCATTCAGAGACACGGCCTAATACAGATAGAGACAAATCAGGGGAGGATAGGTAGAGTTGAGTATCATCTGCGTACATATGATACTGAAATCCAAAAGAGCTGATTAGCTTACCAAGAGATGAGGTGTAGATTGACAAAAGCAGAGGACCTATGACCGAGCCTTGCAGGTCTCCAATTGAAAGCGGTAGCGAAGAGGAGGTGGATTCAAATAAATGGACACTGAAAGAGCAATTAGATAGATAGGATAGGAACCAAGAGAGGGTCATGTCCTGAAGACCTAGGGATTGCAGTGTTTGTATAAGAGGAGAGTTGTCAACAGTGTCAAAAGCAGCAGAGAGATCTAGAAGAATTAGAAGTGAGTAATGCCTTTAGACTTCGCAGTGACTAGATCATTCACTACTTTTGTCAGTGCTGTCTCTGTGGAGTGTTAGGAACGAAAGCCTGATTGATGTGGATCCAATAAGTTGTATGAGTTAAGAAAGTGTGTGAAAGTTTCTCATGTAGCTTGGAGAGGCAAGGGAGCTGAGAGATGGGACGGTAGTTTGAGAGAGAGTTAGGGTCAGAATTTTTTTTTTCAGAATGGGAGTAATCACTGCATGCTTAAATAGTGAAGGGAAGATTCCACTAGAGAGAGATAGATTACAGATGTTAGCTAAGGTTGGGATGAGCACAAGAGACTGAGCTTTACTTATTTGTGATGGTATAGGAAAGAAGAGTAGAGGCAGTAGAGTAGCAGGATAAGAAGAGTGTTGATACTTCATCCACATTTGTGGGATCAAATGAAGAGAAAGTGCCAGAGGGTTCAGGTAGGGAATTAAGTAGGTCACTGGTTGAGGAAGAGCATGCCATTTCATCTTGTCCTTGAAGTAGGAAGCTAGATTTTGCGCCTTGATAGTGGCTGGGAGGTTGGGTGAAGGAGGGTTGAGAAGTGATTTCAATATATTAAAAAGTAATTTGGGGTTAGATGCTTGAGTAGAGATGAGAGTTTGGAAATATGTTTGTTTGGCAGTGTCCAGGGCATTATGATAAGAGTGGTAATCAGTCTTATATGTGAGGAAGTCACTTGGAATATGAGATTTATGCCACTGACGTTCAACTTTATGTGATTGTTTTTGTAGGTGTCTTGTTACTTTAGAGTGCCACAGTTGACATCTAAGCCTTCGTAGAGTGTGATGGGTAGCTGGAGCCACTTCATCAAGTGCTATCTATAGAGTCTGGTTCAGGTGTGAAACAGCCACCTCAGGATAAGTGAATGTAGAAATAGATAAAAGCAGTTGTTGGAGTGAGGAGGAAAGTTCTTGAAGATTAATTGCATTAATATTTCTGCGCATTTGAGGATGATTGGAGGACTTCAGTGACACTGAGTTTGAAGTATAGGATGAGAGCATGCAGGCAATAAGGTTGTGATCTGAGAGAGGGAAAAGGGTGTTAGTGAATTCAGAAACTGAGCATAGTCTGGTGACTACTTCCTGATGAGTGGAGGAGTCAGTCCACTGTGAGAGGCCAAGAGAGGAGGTTAGAGAGAGTAGTTTGGAGGTATGAGCAGCAGATTTTGTACTATCAATAGCAATATTTAAATCTCCCATGATAATGGTGGAGATGTCAGAGGATAGGATGTGAGGGAGACAGGCAGAAAAATCTTCTAGAAATTGTTTGGATAGATGGCTGCAACACGCAGAGAGAAAAGAGTGTAAATTCTGATAAAATGTACTTCAAAGGGTGCAAATCTGAGTGATGGAACCTGTTGTAGAACTGTGTATGAGAAAGATTGGGATCGTAATAATAATCCAACCCCACCACCTTTACTGTTAACAGGCCAGGGGGTGTGTGTGAAGTGCAGACCACCATGTGACAGGGCTGCAGGGGAGGCCATGTCTGGTTGTGTGAGCCATGTTTCTGTAAGAGCCAGCAGGTTGAAGTTGTTAGATATGAAGAGGTCATGAGCGGATGTTAATTTGTTACAAACAGAGCGTGCATTCCATAAACCACATTTTAGTGATTTGGAGGGTGCAAGGAGACATGTGATGTTTATGAGGTTATCTGTATTTCTATATTCAGGTGAATGTGATTGGAGCAAGTGTTTGGGGTCTGGAATAGGTGAAATGTCACCAGCTAATAGCAGTAAGAGAGAGAATTAAATATAGTTCTATGAGGATACAGGTATGAAGAAGTGAAAAGAGTGGAGAAGTTGCCCATCAGTTTTGAGGTAACATGTAAAACCAAAAGGGAGTAGTCCACAAGCGCTGCTAGTAATGTATAATAGCCTTACTTATCAGTTCCCAGGAGGTTCTGCATGGATGTCCTATATTCTCCACTGGATTCAAAAAAGAGAACAGGGAAATAGCATCAATGACATATGCATGTTAGCTTTTCCATATATCGTCTTGGAACCTTTCAACTGACCTAATTAAAATGAGATGCATTCATCAAAAGGTTTCTTTAGATCTTCATACACATATCCTAATTCACAGGGCTACGATACATGATGCTATATCCCATAAGGACACTTGTCAGCGTCCGGGGTCTTACCGGAACGCTGGGGCCGCGGGGCGAGCTTCACGGGCGGCCGGGCAGCGGCGGTGGAGGGCTGCGGCGCTGGGTTCAAGGGTACAGGCAGCGGTAATGGCGTTGAGGGGGTCCGCTCGTGGCGGCGGGACGCCGCTGCAGCAGCTCTTTCTCGCTAAGCCGTTGCCTAGGAGACCAGGGGCAGTGAGCAGCATGTTGTCAGAAAAGGTCTGCATTACTGGGCGCCGCCATGTTGGAGACCAAGTTTCTGACATAATTCCTGTTCCTAGTTTTCCAGCCAATCCAGGGAGACTTCTTCCTATAAAAGGGGGCTGGTTTAGGACAGGGATGCCAGTGCTTCAAGTTACAACCCTGTTGTAGGTGCTTTAGCCTGTGCTCCCAGGATTCCTGCTGTATTCTGGTACTTCTATTCTAACCCTGCTTTGCCAGTTCTCAGTTGCTGCTGCAGTTTTCCCGTTCCTAGCCTGCTGCTGCCCGTGGAGACGCTCTTGGAAAACACGGTTCAGTAAGACCCTTTGGGCACGGACGACCCCGGGTCTCTTGCCTCGTCCTCCAAGCCACAGTCCGCAGATTCTTGCTTCCAGCCAAGTCCTCGAACCACCGTTCACAGTCCTCAGCTCGTTATCTCCAGCTTCATCTTTCAAGCCACAGTCCACAGTTCTCAGTCTCCAGTCACGACCCAAACTACCGTCCACAGTTCTCAGCTCCTCTACCGCAGTTTCATCTCATGAGTCGCAGTCCACGGTTCTTGTCTTCAGCCTCGTTTTACTCTCACCCACAGTTCCACAGTTCTTTGTCTACGTCCACGTTCTCAAGTCACCGTTCATAAACCTCAGTTTTCTACCTCTGCTCTGAACATAATAAATACTTTCTATTGACTCTCAAACTCCGCCTACATCCTTCATTGCTCCGTATCCCATGCAAAGGAACTATATCCAACCCCCTCATTTTGTTCTTCCCCAGCCTGCTACCTCCTTGGGCAAGTCTCAGCTGCCGGATCCCCAAACTTTGCTAGACGTGACAACACTCACCTATGCCCTATGTTCACTGAAAGTTACCTTTGTACCAGATCTTCTATGGTGACACTCTCCACATTATACCACAATGTACCACGCCACAGATGCAGAATTTCCAACTCATGCAAGTTGAAAATGTCCCAATTTTTTTTTTAATTCATACATAAAAGGAATAAATCCACAATAAAAACACATAAAAAACTATAACAATAGAGGTAGTACCGCTCTGTTGTTTATGGTTTGTTCCACTCTATAGCCTATGGGGCTTGGGCATCCTTCAACCCCTTTGAAGAATAATGATTATTCTCTCCGGGGGAGGTTTGATGGCAAATGGAACAAATTTGGTGTATGTTTGTGGAATAAATTTATATCAAACCTGGGGACTCCACTCCAACACCAATGCATTTTGGAAATGTTTCCTTTCTTCAGGGTGTAGATCAGAACAAAACATGTCGCCCATTTATACCATCTGGACAGATCATGCCATTTGGCCCACCAATAGGATTTTTCCATATAAATTTTTTTCTCACATAAATGTGTCCCACACTTATTGATCCTTACATAAAGATATTTTAAAACTCGCCTCTACCTAAAGATCTTTCAATAATATCAAGAAACAAAAATAAAATCACTATAAACATTAAATTGGTGGAATGTAATCTCCTAAATGGATTCATGGAGCACTCCCTTCTTAATGTCCACATAATGATTAGTTGCCTCCCAATCCGGAATAGGAATCCATTGTTTATGATGATATGCAGTCCAAAACGTTCCCAGAATGCAATACTAATAAATCCATGATGCTTTGCGCTGTCCTCACCCCCCACTGGTTAATCACATTGTGTGTTTTTTTCCATAACAGCAGCACGTCCGCATATAACATTGTTATAGAATCAGCCCTCAAAGTCCACAACCGGAACTCGCTGTGCCGCATTTCCGGTAGGTGGAACGCAAACAGGAAGTGCGGGGATGCCAGGTGGAACACATTGCACTTATCCTTTCCTCCACGCTTCGTTTTTATGTATATATCCGTGTAAAAGATAGAGAGGCAACAAATTAGATATAAATTTGCATCCTTATAGACATGATCAATTCTGAACCATAATACAGGTATTAAATGACACAAAAATCATAAGTTATTAGGGAGAACTTCACTGAAATTAAGGTACTGCTGAATTATAGGAACCACATAGTCTCGAATTCCACATTTAGGCCCCATGGGAACAAGGGTTCTAAGTTCATAAATGGCTCTCATGTCAGCCTTTGCCAATTTTTCTACCCCATCCTTTTTTCCCCAGTCTGATGTCACCGTTTTGATACCACAAAAATGAACCAGGTGTTCTATTTTACACTGGTGTATATTCTTGAAATGCAAAGATACATTGTGGGTTTCTAACCCCTTCCTAATATTGCATATATGTTACGCTATACGTATTTTTAACATGTGTGTGGTACGCCCCACATACTGGGAGCCGCATGAGCACTCCAATAGATACACACAATTTCTGGTGTTACATAAAACAAAATCTCTAATTAATACTATATGTTTTATTAGTTTCAGTTGATCGGAATTCTGTGATCTTACTTTCCTTGCTACTGCAGGCATGGCACATAATACATGTGCCGCGCCTGTAGAAGCGCTCAGATTTATTCCTGGTCAGCATTATAGGTGCTTACCCACATTCTCCTTCAGGTTCCTTGCTCTCCTATAAATAAACCTAGGAACCTCTGACACATGTTCTTTCAGGAGCAGGTCTTTATATAGAATACCCCAGTGCCTTTTAATCACCTGTTCTATCTGTCTATGTTGACTATTAAAGCCCATTATGAAGGTTATCGTCTTTTTATTGTGCATATTTAAGGTAAGTGCTTTTGTGCGATCTAAATCCCCACTATCTCTCATTGCTTTACCAACTATTTTGGTGTCATACCCTTTTTCAGTAAATTGACATTGCAATGCACCAACGTGTTTCTAATATACATCCAAATCAGTACAATTTCCAGTGAATAAGCTGAAATTGGCAGATTGGGATGCTTTTTAACCAATTGACATGATGATTATTTGTATAATCAATAAAAGAGTTGCAATCCGTACTCTTCATAAAATTACTAGTTTTTTTAATTATACCTTCATCTATATAGATCCTTAAATCCCCAAAATTGACTTCCACATCGTTAATGTTGAAAGTCAAATGAACATTGAAGATGTTATTGTTCAGATGTCTACAGAACATGTCTAGTGAATCACGATCACCCCTCCACACAAATAAAATGTCATCTACATAACGATTCCAGGACACTAGACTTGCACCAAGCTCATGGCCACTCCACACATACTGCTCCTCCCAGTGCACCATGAACAAGTTGGCATAGCTTGGTGCCAGTCTAGTGCCCATTGCAGTCCCAGTGAGCTGCAAATAAAATGAATCGTTAAAAAAAAGTTATTAGACAAAATAAGTGTAAGTCCTTCTATTAAAAAAAATGTTTGTTCCTCTGACATGTCACTCTGATCCAAAAAGGAGGTAGCTGCCTTTAATCCCAATTGGTGATCTATGACCGTATATTAGGATGTTACGTCTGCAGTCACCAATAGGCATTCTGATTTCCAATCTATCTAACTCAACCTATTGATAGTGGATATAGTGTCCTTGAGATAGGATTTGGAGGTTTTCAAAATAGATTGTAATTTTTGATCTATAAACAATGAAAGATTAGATTAGTAGGAATTGGTGCCTGCCACTATACGACGGCCGGGGTTGTTTTTGTTTATTTTTATATTTATGTATCTTGGGCAACACATAAAATACAGGTATGGAAGGGTTCTTTATGATCATAAATATATGGTCTTCCTCTGTGTATGGACATTAAGAAGGGAGTAGTCCATGAATCCATTGAGATTACATTCCACCAATTTAATGTTTATAGTGATTTTATTGTTGTTTCTTGATATTATTGAAAGACCTTTTAGGAAGAGGCTAGTTCTAAAATGTCTATATGTAAGGATCAATAAGTGTGGGACACATTTTTGTGAGAAAAACTTGTATTTTGTATATGGAAAAATCCTATTGGTGGGCCAAACCACATGATCTGGCCAGAGGGTATAAATGGCCAACATGGTTTGTTCTGCTCTACACCCTGAGGAAGGAAAAAATTTCGGAATCGTGTTGGTGTTGGAGTGGAATCCCCAGGTTTGATATACATTTATTCTACAAACATACAGTATACCAAATTTGTTCTGTTTGCTGGCAAACCTCTCCCTGGAGAAAATAATCATTATTCCTCAAAGGGGTTGAAGGATGCCCAAGCCCCCTAGGGTGGAACCAAACAATGGGGTACTACCGCTATTTTTATCTTGTTTTTTATGTGTTTTAATTGTGGATTTATTCCTTTTATGTATGAATAAAAACAATTTTTGGGACATTTTTCAACTCACTGTGGAATTCTGCATGTGTGGCTTGGTACATTGTGGTATAACGTGGAGAGCGTCACCATAGGGTACATTGTGGTATAATGTGGAGAGCGTCACCATAGAAGATCTGGTACAAAGACACCTTTAAGTGAACATAGGGCATGTCCCTTAGGTGAGTGTCCTTCTTATGGGCTATAGCATCATGTGTCGTAGCCCTGTGAATTAGGATATGTGTATGAAGATATAAAGAAACCTTTTAATGAATGCATCTCATTTTAATGAGGTCAGTTGAAAGGTTCCAAGACGATATATGGAAAAGCTAGCATGCATATGTCATTGATGTTATTATTTCCCTGTTTCTTTTTTGAATCCGATGGAGAATACAGGACATCCATACAGAACCTCCTGGGGACTAATAAGAAAGACTATTATACATCACTAGCAATGCTTGTGGACTACTGCCTTTTGGCTTTACATGTTGTCTAAGAATTGGTGCTCTTGAGAGTTGGTGCTGAGCAGCAGCTAGGGCGCAAGTTACTTTTCACCATTTATGAGAGTTTTGAGGTAACATTTATCAAGAGCATTTTATCAAATTATGCATAGCAGCTGATTGGTTGCCATGGGCAACTTCTCTACTGGCTCACTTATCCACTCTTTTCACTGCTACATACATCCACCCCTTGAACACGCCACAGAGGTCCTGAATAAATCTACCTCTCCACTGCAGTCTCTATCTCCTGGCCAGGAGCAGTTTTAGGTGTGGGCGAGTAAGGCGATTGCCCAGGGTGCTACAGCTTGACCACCCATGCCACCACCTACACCCGCACACAGGCTGCAGCAGGCGTCGTGGGATGCATGGGCGCCCGCTTCAGCCAAAACCAGGGAGGGACCTCTATCATCTGAAATCTCTGGGAATGCTGGCATCGGGAGAAGATGCAGAAATGCATCTTCTTCTGCAAATCGAGCATGAGCCCCCTGGCAATGAGCAGGAAACCCCTGGCAATGAGTAGGAAACCCCTGGCAATGAGCATGAGCCCCCTGGTAATGAGCAAGAAACCCCTGGCAATAAGCATGAGACCCCTGGATTGAGTATGAATCTCCTGGCAGCGAGCAGGAAACCCCTGGCAACAAGCATGGACCAGAGCATGAAACCCCTGACAAGAAACATGAGACCCTTGGCAACATGAGACCCCTGGCAACAAACAGGAAACCCCTGGCAATGAGCATGGAACCCAGAGAAGGAAACCATTGGCAACCAGCATGAGACCCCTGGCAATGAGCATTAGACCCCTGGCAATGAGTAGGTAATTTAAAAGTAATTTGAAGCCTTACTGTGGGGCATCATTTGTAAGGGACATTACTGTGTGTGGAGCATAAAATGGTGTCAGGTGCATAACTGTATGTGGCATAATGTGTATTGGGCATTACAGTGTATGGCATAATGTGTGTCAAATTGTGTAATGGGCATTACGTGATGTGGCATAACATGTAATGGGCATTATGGTGTGTGGCAAAACATGTATTGGCCATTACGATGTGTGGCATAAGTTGTAATAGGCGTTATGGTATGTGGCATAACGTGTAATAGGCGTTACAGTGTGTGGCATAACATGTAATGGGCATTACGTTGTGGGGCATAATGTGTAATGGGTATTACAGTGTGTGGCATAATGTGGAATGGGCATTATGGTGTGTGGCATAATGTGGAATGGGCATTACGATGTGTGGTATAATGCATAATGGACATTACGGTGTGTGGAGTAATGGGTGTTACAGTGTGGCATAATGTGTAAGGGGTATTAATACAAGGAGGAAAAATGACAAATAATGTATCAGGTTTTTTTCCTTGTGTTTTTGTTTTTCCTATGTTGTATAAGGGGCTCTACCTGGCGTAATATGTATAAGAGGTACTACCAGGGCCGGCAACAGAGGGGGTCAAAGGGGACACCTGTACCCGCCACAGGGATCAGAGGGGCCCCAAGCATACACCACTTAGTGCCTGGCAGGAATGTGAGACGTCTTGTCCAAACAGAGCAGCGAGCTGTAGGCGGTGTGGGTGCAGACTCAGAATGACAGGAGCCTCTCACACACAGTGACTGTGCGGTGTGAGTGTGCATCCGCTTTTCCAGGTCCCGCTCTGTTGCAGGCAGTTATAGGCCATGGCAGTAGCTCTGCTGGCCAGGATTCCTGTGCCCTGCGCTGACCTCTTCTGGTGGGGTCTGTTGTACGGTATTCGGGTCTGGATACTGCTAAGTGCAGTGCAGGTGAGTCACTTCCTGGGGTAAGAGTGGCTTGGTGAGGGAATACAGGGCTTTGGGATGGGGTGGGGAAGCTGAGAATGCAGCATGGAGTCTTTGGGGAGAGACAGACTGTGGATTGTGTGGGAGGAAAGAGAGAGGGAGACATAGACTGTGGTGTGTGTGGGGGAGGAAGGAGAGATATACATATTCATACATGTGTATAAATAAATAAATATCTCTATATATATCTCTCTCTCTATATATATATATATACACTGCTCAAAAAAAATAAGATTTTAAACCTACCAGTAAATCTTTTTCTCCTAGTCCGTAGAGGATGCTGGGGACTCCATAAGGACCATGGGGAATAGACGGGCTTCGCAGGAGACATGGGCACTATAAAGAAACTTTAGAATGGGTGTGTACTGGCTCCTCCCTCTATGCCCCTCCTCCAGACCTCAGTTAGAGATACTGTGCCCAGAGGAGATGGACAGTACGAGGAAAGGATTTTGTTATTCCAAGGGCAAGATTCATACCAGCCCACACCATCCACACCGTATAACCTGGAACCAGTCAACAGTATGAAACAAAACAGCATCAGCCAACGACTGATCTTAACTGTAACATAACCCTTATGCAAGCAATAACTATATACAAGTCTTGCAGAATGTTGTCTGCACTGGGACGGGCGCCCAGCATCCTCTACGGACTAGGAGAAAAATATTTACCGGTAGGTTTAAAATCTGATCTTCTCTTACGTCCTAGAGGATGCTGGGAACTCCGTAAGGACCATGGGGATTATACCAAAGCTCCAAAACGGGTGGGAGAGTGCGGATGACTCTGCAGCACCGATTGAGCAAACATGAGGTCCTCATCAGCCAGGGTATCAAACTTGTAGAATTTTGCAAAAGTGTTTGAACCCGACCAAGTCGCCGCTCAGCAAAACTGTAATGCCGAGACGCCTCGGGCAGCCGCCCAAGAAGAGCCCACCTTCCTAGTGGAATGGGCCTTTACTGAATTAGGTAACGGCAATCCAGCCGTAGAATGA
Source organism: Pseudophryne corroboree (assembly GCF_028390025.1). Classification (NCBI taxonomy): domain Eukaryota; kingdom Metazoa; phylum Chordata; class Amphibia; order Anura; family Myobatrachidae; genus Pseudophryne; species Pseudophryne corroboree. Next base: position 253,677,083 of record NC_086449.1, read on the forward strand.
GCCTGCTGAATCGTGTTACAGATCCAGCGAGCAATAGTCTGCTTAGAAGCAGGAGCGCCAACCTTGTTGGCTGCATACAGGACAAACAGAGCCTCTGTTTTCCTAACCCTAGCCGTTCTGGCTACATAAATTTTCAAAACCCTGACCACATCAAGGGACTCGGAATCCACCAGGTCCCTTGTAGCCACAGGCACCACAATAGGTTGGTTCATATGAAAAGATTGGCAAAAATTGAGGACGAGTCCTCAACTCAGCTCTATCCTCATGGAAAATCAGATAGGGGCTTTTGTGAGACAAAGCCGCCAACTCAGACACTCGCCTTGCAGATGCCAAGGCCAACAACATAACCACTTTCCAAGTGAGATACTTTAATTCCACGGTTTGAAGAGGCACAAACCAGTGAGACTTAAGGAACTGTAACACCACGTTAAGGTCCCATGGTGCCACTGGGGGCACAAAAGGAGGCTGGATATGCAGCACTCCCTTCACAAAAGTCTGGACTTCTGGGAGAGAAGCCAATTCCATCTGAAAGAAAATGGACAGGGCCGAAATCTATACCTTAATGGAGCCTAATTTTAGGCCCAAAATGCACTCCAGTCTGTAGGAAGTGGAGAAAACTGCCCAGTTGGAATTCTTCCGGAGGAGCATTCTTGGTCTCACACCAAGACACATACTTCCTCCAGATACGGTGATAATGTTTCGCTGTCACCTCCTTCCTAGCCTTTATCAGAGTAGGAATGACCTCATCCGGAATGCCCTTTCCAGCTAGGATCCGGCGTTCAACCGCCATGCCGTCAAACGCAGCCGCGGTAAGTCTTGGAACAGACAGGGCCCCTGTTGCAACAGGTCCTCTCTGAGAGGAAGAGGCCACGGATCTTCTGTGAGCATTTCCTGCAGATCCGGATACCAGGCCCTTCGAGGCCAATCTGGAACAATGAGAATTGTCTGTACTCCTTTTCCTCTGACGATCCTCAAAATTTTTGAGATGAGAGGAAGAGGAGGGAACACATAGACCGACTGAAACACCCACGGTGTCACCAGGGCATCCACAGCTACTGCCTGAGGGTCCCTTGACCTTGCACAATACCTCGGAAGCTTCTTGTTGAGGCGTGACGCCATCATGTCTATTTGAGGCAGTCCCCACTGACTTGCAATCTCTGTAAAGACTTTTTGATGAAGTCCCCACTCTCCTTGATGGAGATCGTGTCTGCTGAGGAAGTCTGCTTCCCAGTTGTCCACTCCCGGAATGAAGACTGCTGTCAGAGCGCTTACATGATTTTCCGCCCAGCGAAGAATTCTGGTGGCTTCTGTCATTGCCACTCTGCTCTTTGTTCCGCCTTGGCGGTTTAGTGAGCCACTGCTGTGACGTTGTCTGACTGAATCAGAACCGGTAGGTCGCGAAGAAGATTCTCCGTTTGACGCAGGCCGTTGTATATGGCCGTTAATTCCAGTACGTTGATGTGTAGACAAGCCTCCTGGCTTGACCACAGTCCCTGGAAGTTTCTTCCCTGTGTGACTGCTCCCCATCCTCGGAGGCTCGCGTCCGTGGTCACCAGAACCCAGTCTTGAATGCCGAACTTGCGACCCTCTAGAAGGTGAGCACTCTGCAGCCACCACAAGAGAGATACCCTGGCCCTGATGAATATGCAGATGTGACCCGGACTACTTGTCCAGAAGGTCCCACTAAAAGGTCCTCGCATAGAACCTGCCGTAGGGAATGGCCTCGTAAGACGCCACCATCTTTCCCAGAACTCGAGTGCATTGATGGACCGACACCCTTTTTGGCTTTAACAGGTCCCTGACCAAGTTCTGGAGTTCCTGGGCCTTTTCCAACGGGAGAAAAACACTTTTTTTTGTTCCATGTCCAGGATCATGCCTAAGAAAGGCAATCGGGTTGTTGGAACCAACTGTGACTTTGGTAGATTGAGAATCCAGCCGTGCTGCTGCAACACCCTCAGGGAGAGTGATACGCTGTGCAGCAACTGTTCTCTCGATTTCGCTTTTATCAGGAGATCGTCCAAGTACGGGATAATTGTGACTCCCTGCTTGCGTAGGAGCACCATCATTTCTGCCATTACCTTGGTGAAAATCCTCGGGGCCGCGGAAAGCCCATACGGCAACGTCTGAAATTGGTAATGACAATCCTGTACAGCAAATCTCAGGAACGCCTGATGAGGAGGATATATGGGGACATGAAGGTATGCATCTTTTATGTCCAGGGACACCATATAATCTCCCCCCCTCCAGGCTGGCGATGACCGCTCTGAGCGATTCCATCTTGAATTTGAACCTTTTCAAGTATAGGTTTAAGGATTTTAAATTCAGAATGGGTCTGACCGAACCGTCCGGTTTCGGGACCACAAACAGGGTTGAGTAGTACCCCGTCCCCTGTTGAAGCAGGGGAACTTTGACCACCACTTGTTGAAGACACAGTTTTTGAATTGCATTTAAAGCTACCTCCCTCTCTGGGGAAGAAGCTGGTAGGGCCGATTTGAAAAACCGGCGAGGAGGCACCTCTTCGAATTCCAGCTTGTAACCCTGGGAAACAATGTCTATTGCCCAGGGATCCACCTGTGATTGAACCCAGACGTGGCTGAAAAGTCGAAGACGTGCACCCACTGGGGCGGACTCCCTCAGCGGAGCCCCAGCGTCATGCGGTGGATTTTGTAGAAGCCGGGGAGGACTTCTGCTCCTGGGAACTAGCTGTAGTTGGCAGCTTTTTCCCTCTGCCCTTACCTCTGGCGAGAAAGGAAGATCCCCGTACTCTTTTAGATTTATGCGACCGAAAGGACTGCATCTGATAATGTGGCGTTTTCTTTGGCTGTGAGGAAACATAAGGTAAAAAAGTGGATTTACCTGCAGTAGCTGTGGAAACCAGGTCCGTGAGACCTTCCCCAAATAAGTCCTCACCCTTGTAAGGCAAAACTTCCATATGCCTCTTTGAGTCGGCATCACCCGTCCATTGGCGGGTCCACAGGGCTCGCCTAGCAGAAATCGCCATGGCGTTGGCTCTGGAACCCAGTAGGCCAACGTCTCTCTGAGCATCTCTCATATATAGGACAGCATCCTTAATATGACCCAAGGTCAATAATATGGTATCCTTATCCAGTGTATCAATTTCAGCAGACAAGGTATCTGTCCACGCTGCTACAGCGCTACAAACCCAAGCCGACGCTATCGCCGGTCTGAGTAATGTACCAGTATGTGTGTATATCGACTTCAAGGTAGTCTCCTGCCTGCGATCAGCAGGATCCTTGAGGGTTGTGGTATCTTGAGACAGCAGCACCACCTTTTTGGATAAGCGCGTCAATGCTTTGTCCACCCTGGGGGAGGATTCCCACCGTATCCTGTCCTTAGCCGGGAAAGGATACGCCATAAGAATCCTTTTGGGAATCTGCAGTTTCTTGTCTTGAGATTCCCAAGCCCTTTCAAACAACTCATTTAGCTCATGTGAAGGGGGGAAAGTAACCTCAGGTTTCTTTTCTTTAAACATGTGGACCCTCGTGTCAGGTACAGAGGGGTCATCTGTGATATGCAACACATCTTTTATTGCAATAATCATATAATGAATACTTTTCGCCAATTTTGGCTGCAACCTCGCATCATCGTAGTCGACACTGGAGTCAGAATCCGTGTTGGTATCAGTGTCTACTACTTGGGATAGTGGGCGCTTCTGAGACCCAGAAGGGCCCTGTGACATAGTGAAAGGCAGGGATTGACTCCCTGTACTTTCCCTGGACTCCGCTTTGTCCAACCTTTTGTGTAATAAATTCACACTTGCATTTAAAACATTCCACATATCCACCCAATCAGGTGTCGGCGTTGCCGACGGAGACACCACACTCATTTGCTCCACCTCCTCCCTAGAAGAGCCTTCCGCTTCAGACATGCCGAGACACACGTACCGACACCCCACACACTCAGGGAACTCTCTAATCTGGAGACAGTTCCCCAACAAGGCCCTTTAGAGAGACAGAGAGTATGCCAGCACACACCCAGCGCCAATGACACTGGAAAACACAATTCCCAGATATATATATATAGCGCTTTTTTATATATACTGACTGCGCCAAAATTATGTGCCCCCCCCCCCCCCCCCTCCTTTAAAGTCCTCTGTCACCGTGTTCAGCAGGGGAGAGTCCGGGGAGCCAGCTTCTCAGCAGCGTGCTGTGAAGAAAATGGCGCTGGTTAGTGCTGTGGGATCAAGCTCTACCCCCTCAGCGGCGGGCTTCGGTCCCGCTCAAAATACAAAAAACCTGGCGGGGGATTGTATATAATAATGCCACAGCTTAATATACAATTATTTATGCCAGCCAAGAGGATTATTGCTGCCCAGGGCGCCCCCCCCTGCTCCCTGCACCCATCCGTGCCTGTATCGTGTGTGTGTGTGGGGGAGCAATGGCGCGCAGCGTTACCTCAGTGAAGATCCGAATTCTTCTTTCTTCGTATACTCACCCGGCTTCTATCTTCTGGCTCTGCAAGGAGGACGGCGGCGCGGCTCTGGGACGAACGGCTAGGGTGAGACCTGTGTTCCGATCCCTCTGGAGCTAATGGTGTCCAGTAGCCTAAGAAGCAGAGCCTATCACTGAAGTAGGTCTGCTTCTCTCTCCTCAGTCCCACGACGCAGGGAGCCTGTTGCCAGCAGGACTCCCTGAAAATAAAAAACCTAACAAAATTCTTTTTTACAGAGAAACTCAGGAGAGCTCCCCTGAAAGCACCCAGTCTCCTCTGGGCACAGGATCTAACTGAGGTCTGGAGGAGGGGCATAGAGGGAGGAGCCAGTGCACACCCATTACATAGTAACATAGTAACTGTTATGCACACCAGTGCCTGCAGGAATGTACTGGTGTTTGAACTGTTATACACACCAGTGCCTGCAGGAATGTACTGGTGTCTGAACAGAGAGGGATGCAAAACAAATGAACTCACAGACAGACTGGGAAATATGACATAACGTACACAGAAGGTGATAGGGTAACAAAACCAACACAGAGTGAACAGAGAAGCCCAGAGGCTAAGAAACTGGGTGTCTCCCTAGTATTAGAAATGCTCAGATGGAAAAAGCAAGATGTTGTGTTTTAATACGTAGAGAACCCGAAATGCTGTTGCTAAGGGCAACAGCAAAACCCTAAAGGGTTACCAACGGGTGTGGCAGTAAACTCCTTGGTCAGAGATGGAATAATAGACACAAGGAGAGTCTCCACAATCCTAATTCTCACTTGCAGGGCCCAGGTTCAGCTTACTGCCACTAAACTGACACATGGACGCCCTGCACAGTGAGAGAGGATTATGCAGGCAGGTCTGAAAGTACAGCCACAAACCTGCTGGGTTCACAGAATAGCAAAAGAACCTCAGCAGGCTAAACGACTGACTCCAGTCTTACTGCTAGGTCTGGATTGGCAGAGTGTAGTACCAAATGCCCAGGCCTATTTGCAGTAAGCAACAACAAAATACAAAGCTACACAGTACTGGCTAACTTTCAGGAACTGACTAACCAACAAAGATTCAGCAGCATCTGCTTAACCTGAGAAGAGGCCTTATAAAGCAGGTGCTGTCCACGCCCCCCTCAGACCTCACAGACTGTGAGCACAAAAACCAGCACCGGATCCCATGCC